>NC_091438.1:98632738-98932738 GCF_964237555.1 Oryctolagus cuniculus
GAAATTAGGTGAGGGGTAATAGTAACGCTTTGTATTACTACCTCACAATTTGTGTTTTAAAAGTTTAAAATCATTCTGCAATAAAATGTTAAAAAATATAAAACATAGCAAGTGTTGTCAAACATATGAAGGAAAGGGGACACTTGCAAACTCACAGAAGGGATATAAATTAATACAGCCATTGTAGAGACTAGTAGGGAGTCTCTTAGAAAAACATAAAAATAGAATTACATATGATCCCATTTCTGCATATGTATCCAAGGGAGATAGAATCCTTCCATTGAAGAGATACCAACCCAACCATGTTTATTGAGGCACTATGCACAATAGCCAAGAAATGAAAGCAACCTAAGTGTCCCTCAATGAATAAATTATTAAAGAAATGTGGCACATACACACAATTTTATATTATTTATCCATCAAAGAGGATGAAATTTTGCCATTTGTAAAAACATTATGGAACTGGAGATCATTGAGTTACATAAAATAAGCAAAGAATAGAAAGACAATTAGCATATTACCTCTATGTAGAGACTAAAAATAAGTGATGTCATGGAATTTACAAATATTATGGTGAGAGCCTGCATTGTGTTAACAGTGGATAAAGCCGCCACGTGCAGAGCTGTCATTCCAGATGGGCACTGCTTTGAGTACCAGCTGCTCCACTTCCCATCCAGTTCTCTGCTAATGTGCCTCGGAAAAGCAGCAGAAGATGGCCCAAATGCTTGGACCCCTGAACCCATGTGGGAGACCAAGAGGAAGGTTCTGGCTCCCGGCTTCGGATTGGCCAAGCCCTTGCCGTTGTGGCTATTTGGGGATTGAAGCTGGGAGTTGAAATTCTGTTTCTTTCTCTGTCTCTTCTCTCTCTCTTTCTGTGTCTCTCTTTCTGTAACTCTGCCTTTCAATCAATCAATAAATCTTCAAAAAATATATAATGGTTGTTGCCAGAAACTTGGAAAGAAAGTAGGGGGTAGAGATGGGAAAGGCTGAGTGACAAATATTAGGTTGTAGCTCGATAGAAGTAAGGTGTTCTGAATGCCTATTTCACAGGAGAGTGGGGGTAGATAACATTAATTTATTATATGTGTCTCTATTTAAAAAACTAGAACATATATTTTAGATGTTCTCACTATAAGAAATGCTAAATCATTGAAAGGATAAATATATTTATCCTGAATTAGCATTATGCAATATATACATAACCGAACATCATATAGTATCCCATAAACCTGTACAATTTTATGTGAAATTTTAAATAAAAATGTAAAAATAGAATATATTGGAGAATTAAATCTCTCTATAGTTAATAGTTTTATTATATAATGTAGGTATGAAACTAATATAATATCAAGAATTATAGATTACTTTCAAAACCACTCACTCTACCAATGACTAGCATTATGTCAAACTGTAAAGAATACAGGATTTATGCAATACACATATTTTCCTGAAGGTGACTGCAGTGAAGCTATTAAGATACATCACTGTGAAAAATAGGCAATTAAAAAGGAATGAAAAGAAACTGTCATGAGAGCTGATTTTTTTTTAATAATATAATTAATAAGTTTCATTTTTATTAAATAAAATTAAACACTTTAAGGAAAAGATACCTCATTTGTACAATCTTCAATAACATTAATTTTTGTCTATTTTACAATTTTTTGAACATTTTACTCATAAAATCTTTTCAGCATACCATAATATGCAGCTTTAATATTTTCATTTATTTAACTAACCAATATTTGCTGAGCATTGCTTAGGTGGTAAGCATTATGAATGATAAAACTGTAAGGCACTGATTCTGCTCTCAAGGAACATCAAATCAAGTCATGGAGATTAGCTGCATACTGAATAATCACAGGTTAAAGGCAGAAAATTGTGTCATTAAGTTGATCTAAGTAAAATGATACAAAAACTAGAGAAAGAAGAGATTATCTCCAGTTGGGAATCAAGAAAGTTTTGCAACAGAGGTTAATATCTGAGATGAATATTGAAAGGAAACAAAAACTGGGCATGAAGAACATTTAAGAGAGGATGAGAAAACTGTATAAACAGAGTCAGAAGGACAAAACAATGGGGAAAATACACAGGAAAAGAGAGCTGATTTTTTTTCGAGAAAACTTACATGTTTAGTTTAGTGATAAGTTTTATATGTAACATTGAAGGTATGATCCATTAAAAAATCATGTGAACTTGTTTAAATTGAAAATGTCTTCTGTTGAAAAAATACACTTTTCAAACAATGAAAGACATGCCCTTCCCTGGGAGATGAAATTTGCAAAGCCCATATCAACAGGAATTTCATGCAAAATTTATCAAGACCTTGTAAAACCCAATAAGTTGATAAATTATCCACTTAAAAACTTGGACAAATATATGAAGAGTCATCCTTACATTCACTACATACAGATAGAAATAAGCACAAAAAATACACAGAACATTAGGGAATTATGAGGAAAAGTGTGAATTTTGTATTAAGAAAGTACAAATTAAAACTGCGATGAAATAGAAAAAACTAAACATCTATATGGATATTTATAATAAAATAAACATTACAATGTCAATATTTTGCAGGGATGTGGAATATTCAAAATTCTCCTTCATTAATGGTAAGAACGAGAATGGTACTTTACAAGACATTTGGACACGTTATTAAAAAGACTAATAATATCATTATAGGTGCTGCAACTTGTCTCTACATATTTACCCAGCTGTTTTGTAAACATACAACATTATACAATCCAGCATCAAAATATACAAAGCAGCTTTATTCATTAAATATCTCATATGCATGCAGGAGACAAGTACTCCGGCCATCTTCCATTGCTATCCCAGGAACATTAGCAGGGAGCAAACTAGAACCAACTGGTACCCATAGGGGATGCCAGTATTGCAGGAAAGCTGCCCCATCTGCTATGTCACAGTGCCAGCCCCCAAAATGGAGACTCTTGGCATGTGGTTTGAATGACAAAAATAGGTATTACAAATGACAAAATTACAAGGACAAAAATGGATCACAATCATAAGATGGGGAAACTGCATATAACATGATTTCCAAGAACAAGATTAGAGATGCGCAAAACCAGGCAGAACTGCAAGCACATACGCCTGGAGACACTGAGAGGCAGACAAGGCCTGCAGGTACAGGATTTGGGAGCACAGGGAGGAACACATGAGATGCCATATAAATGCCATATAAATCCATATTTAGAGGAAATATTTAGAGGAACACATGAGATGCCATATAAATGCCATACAAATCCATATTTAGAGGAAATTTACAGCTTCAGTGAATAAGTTTAAATTGAAGAATAAATCAAATCACTTAGATTTCCTTCTTAACTGAAATTATATGCCAGGAAGAATTTGGAATAGAGGCAAGAAAAAAGTAAAGCAGTTGTCAACAAAATACATGTGACAAAATGCAATGTAGAAACATATATAAAAGGAAAAATAGGTTTTAAAATAACATATGAACAAAATTAATATAAACTAGTAAAATTCACTGTGGGAAATGACAAAGCAACACAAATTTCATAAATCAAAACAGAAGTATTCATTACAGTACTTGTAGACATTTACAAGATACTAAGAAGGTTGTCTGCAATACTTATAGAATACCGCAAACCTTAAAAAAAAGAACTTCTCAGACTTACTCAAAGTGGAAATGAAGTAGAAATTTGCTTGAATTTCTTTTTATCATACTTTTTCATTTTCATTTTAATTAGTTTTTATTACATTCGATGTGATTTGCAGATAAAATTCTAAAAACATGATATCCCCTTCCTTCCTCCCTACCCTGCCCCATATCCTCTTTGTTATATTTTTTTTAATTTTTTTTTAGCTTCTGAGATAGCATATTTTAAAATTACATTACAATAAAAAGGCTTAATACTTCACTGAAAAAAAAGTTTAACCATTAAAAAAGCAAGAAGACCCCACTTTTGTTGCAATACAGCCTTGGCTACAAATAATAATTAAATGGAAAAATGACCATTTCACCAATATAAAATAAATTTTAATGTAATCGCAGAACATTAAAACTATAGTAATATAATAATATAATTAACCATTGATTTGACAAGTTTTAAAAGCCATATTTACTGAGGCTGGTGTTGTGGCATAGCAGGTAAAGACGCCCACTGCAGTGCCGGCATCCCATATGGGAGACGGTTCAAGTCCTAGCTGCTAGATTTCCGATTCAGCTCTTTGCTATGGCCTGGGAAAGCAGTGGAAGATGGCCCAAATCCTTGGGCCCAGGTGCCTGCATGAGAGACCCAGAAGAATCTCCTGGCTCCTGGCTTCAGATTGGTGTAGATCTGGCCTTTGCGGCCAACTGGGGAGTGAATCAGCAGATAGAAGACCTCTCTCTCTGCCTCTCCTTCTCTCTCTGTGTAACTCTGACTTTCAAATAAATAAATAAATCTTCAAAAAAAATCTTTGCTGCAGTACTGGTACAGATATTTATTTATTTTTTCTTTCTTTCTTGTGTGTGTGTTTTTTTTTTTTTTTTTTAACTCCCACATATAAAGGAGAACATGCAGTATTTGTCTTTCTGGATCCATCTTACTTCACTCAACACAATGTCCTTTAGTTGCATCCAGAATTTAATTCTTTTTTTTAGACCTAGTAATATTCCATTGTACATACACATCAAATATTCTTAATCCATTCACCCGTTTATGGATACCTTGGTTTATTCTGAATTTCTATTGTGAACAATGCTGCTATAAACATACTGTTAAATACCCAGTGTTGGATTGTTGGATTATATGGCACATCTACATCTAAATTTAAATAAATCTACACGTTTTCCACAGTGGCTGCACTCATTTACATTCCCACCAACTGTGTATAAGTGTCCCCCTTTGTCCACATCCTCCTCAGCACTGTTATTCTCTGTGTTTTCGATTTTAGCTATTCTGACAGGAGTGAAGTGATATCTCGTTGTGGTTTTGATATGTATCTCCCGATGGCTAGTGATGCTGAACACTTTTTTTTTTTTCATATCTTTGTTGGCCGTTTGTATTGCTTCTTTTGAGAACACTCTATTGAATTCTTTTGCGCACTTCTCAATTGGATTGGCTATTCATTGTTGCTCAGTTTTTTTAAGTAGCTGACATAGTCAGGATATTAATTCTGTGTCACATAGGTGGCTTGCAATTTTTTTTTTTCCCATTCTGTTGGATGTCTCTGCTTTCTATTGATCATTTCCTTTGCTGTGTAAAACTTCCAAGTTTTATGTAGTCTCATTTGCTTAGTTTAGCTTTTATTGCTCTATAAAAAGCAAGCTATATGCCATAACTTCAAATCACAATTCATAGATAACATTTATACAAAGAAGCAAAACTAAAGTAATATACACCAAGTACAATGCTTGTGTGATTTAACTAAATACAAGCATAGACTGTACTGAAAATACCCCTCTAATTCAGCTATTAGATCTTGAGCTGAGCTTTTAGCAAGTGCTGGATGATTCAATTCAATTGTAAATATTTTAGCTGGAGCCTGGAGGGATAGTATTCTGACTATTGATGAGTTACCCATATGTTTTTGATTCTAAAGATGAAGGTAGAAAAGCTGTCACTCTCTTACATGATATTTAGGAAATATCAGTCATGTCCTAATCCTAAGGAGGTGATTCTCTTCTCTTGCGTTTATGTGGGTGGTATAGAAGTGAAACCTGTTACGGAAATAGATCTAGGAGTGAGAAAGTTAAAGAACAGAGAGCGCAAAAGTGAAATGACTATTTTTTTCAGAAAGAGTATAAATGATGAATGAGGGACACAAATGTGAAGACAGACTATCGAATTGTGTTAACAGAGAATGATAAAAACTGAATCATCGAAGTAAACATGAAAGGAAAAAAAAACTGGAGGTATAAAGAGACAACCAAATATTTATTAATTGTCCAAATATGTATGAAGGACAGGGAAAGGTCTTGGTTAACTCTGAAGTTCCTAGCTTGGGTGACATAAATCAGTTAATTTATGGAGAGAATTGAAAAACAGACAAATCAATGTTATAGAAGAAACTTTTAATGAGATAGCAAGATGAGTCAGTTTAATAGGCAAATGAGAAAAAAGAAAACAATGCAGTATCTAGATAGCAAGAGATTTTATCTTAAATAACTAGATATACTGATTGAAGCATATGAAAGGTATTGCAGATCCACAAAAGAATGAATAGTCATTTTTACAGCCATTGCGATGCATTGGAATTACTGGAGGGATTGTGATGAAGGTAAGGATATTTTTATATGGAAGCTCCCTCATGCTTAAACTAGGAAGATAATAAATAAACCAGTATGGTTACATTTTTACAGCAACTTAACAGTTAGTAGACATAATATAGGTAATATTTATTCTATTTGAATCCTAGGGAACGATTTAATCTCTTCAATTATAGTAGTAATAAATTATCCCATATCAAAAATACTATTTAAAACTGAATAAGTAGCATTAACAAAATATGCTACATTAATTTAGCTTCAGACACTATGGTTAAAAATATACGGAATTATAGATCAAAATACAAAAAGTCTAAAATGAAATGTCCATTCATTTTTAAAAATTTTGAATAATTCTGTATTCACAGAAAACTTCACAAATAATATAGAGCATATTCCAATAGTAATACCTTATATAAGTATAGTACAACATCAAAACCCAAACAATAATTTTGGTACATTGCTGTTAACTAAAAAATGGGAATATTTCAGGTTTTACCTTTTAAAAACTGATATATGTTGAGTATAGGCAAATCTACACAATTTTACTTCATGTATAATTCATATAACTATTATCAATAATCAATATTCAGAAGGTCCATTACAGCAAAATAATTTCCTCAAGGTATCTCTTTGTTGGATTTTATTACTAGTATTTTTTTGAGAATTTTTGCATCTATGTTCATAAGGGACATTGGTCTATGATTCTATTTCTTTGTTGTATCTTTTTCTGTATCGTTCTGGAATTAAGATGATGCTGGTCTAATTGAAGAAATTTGGGAGTATTTCCTTCTTTTCAATTGTTTTGAATAGCTTGAGAAGTATTGGAATTCGTTTTTATTTAAAAGTCTTAAAGAATTCAGCATTGAAGCTATCCAGTCTGTGTTTTTTGTTGTTGTTGTTGTTGTTGTTTTGTATGGAGGGTCATTATAATCATTCAATCTATTTCTTGGTTATTGTTCTGTTTAAGTTTTCTAGGTTTTCATAATTCAACTCTAGTAGATTATGTAAGTCCAGAAATCTATCCAAATATTTTGGGTTTCCAATTGCTTGGCTTATGGTTGTTTTTTAGTCATTCCTGGTGATTCTTTTTATTTCTGTGGTATCCATTGTTACATCTGATTATTTTTTATGATCATATTGATAAAGACATGCTTGATCTCTTATTATAATTATTGGAAGAAATGCTTTTGTAACTTGGTTCTACTTACTAATTATTTCTATCAAAAATCCTGCTCTTATCAGCAGTCAATCTGGGCACAATAGTTTTTGGTACTCAGAAAGCAGGAAGTTTGGTCAAGACTTAAATTGCGGCCGGTGCCGCAGCTCACTAGGCTAATCCTCTGCCTGTGGCACTGGCACCCCGAGTTCTAGTCAAGGCTGGGGCACTGGATTCTGTCCCAGTTGCTCCTCTTCCAGCCCAGCTCTCTGCTGTGGACCAGCAAGGCAGTGGAGGATGGCCCAGGTTCTTGGGCCCTGCACCTGCATGGGAGACCAGGAGGAAGCACCTGGCTTCTGGCCTCGGGTTGACGCAGCACGCAGGCTGCAGCGCGCTGGCTGTAGCAGCCATTTGGGGAGTGAACCAATGGAAGGAAGACCTTTCTCTCTGTCTCTCTCTCACTGTCTAACTCTGCATGTCAAACAAACAAACAAACAAAGACTTAAATTGCATCAGGAGAATTCATGTTGCTCTAAGTGGGATTTTATTTTTTCAATTGGATATGTTAGACATCTTACTTCCTCAAGCTAGAGCTTATTATGATAATAAATGATGTTATTATGATTTCATTTTGGTTCCAAAAACTTTGAAATCTATGCATATTTTTTCAGCTTTCATAAATATTATTAGGACCATGTACATAACCATTATAGTGGCATGATACACTTTTCCATCTCCTTAGCTTTTATTCTATGTATTTTCTAAGTATACATTTAAAGGAAACTTTCAAAGGCTGTCTATACAACTAATTATGTTTTGTTTCTTCACTCAATCTGAAAATCTTTGTTAGTTATTTTTCATGTAATAATTATTATTAAGTGTATACACTTGTGTCACTCTAACTGTTTATGTATTCTTTGCGCCACGTATTTTGTTTGACATTTTTTTAGGGATGGAGAGAAAGGCTGACATATAGACAGAATGATAGACAGAGAGAGCTTACATCAACTGCTTAGTGCCTTGAATAACTGCTACAGCCAGGACTGGTGTGGAGCTGGAGCCTGACCAGTAACTGCAGCCAGGTACCCCATATGGGCTACAGGAATCCAACCACTTAAGCCATCATTGTCATCCCCAAGAGTACAGATTAGCAGGCTGCTAGAAACAGGAGCTGAGAATAGAGCCCTAGAATGCTAAGGTGGAATGCAGATGCCCCAATATGTATTAACTGCCAGGGCAAACAGTGGTCCCAGTGTAGCATCATTAATCTGTTTCTTTTGACTTTTGGATTATTTGAATAATGTTTCTTACTTCATTTTTGATGTACTACTTAAAACACTTCATTGTATTCGTTGATAATTCATCACAATATATCAGCAAATGATACTGTATACTTTAATATAAAGTCCTTAAAATATTGTTTTAATTTAAAATACTGTTTTAGTTTAAAATAATGTTTAATAAGGGAAGTTTTTTATAATTATGTTGTCTATATTATGTTATTATTATTACCAGTGCTCTTCACACCTTTGTATGAAATAAGTTTCTCTTTGTTTTATTTTCCTTTGCACTAAAAGACTTCTTTTGAAATTTATTATAATGTAAGTTTTCCAGGAGTTAATATATTTTTGTAGATGTGAACTATCTTTATTACTTATTTGAAAAAGAGTGCAAATTCTTAGGTATATTAGTTTATTCTTTTTTCTTTTCAGTACCATGAAAGTAATGTTTGTCCACTTTTTTCTAACTTGCATTGATTCCAGAGAGAAATCTTCTTCTGTCATTTTTTCTATTCTCATTCATAATGAATCTTTTTACTTGGATTTTTCAATTTATTTGTATATATTTATTTTATTTTTTGAAAGATTTCATTTATTTATTTGAGAGGTAGAGTTACAGAAGAGAAAGAGGCAGAGAGAAAGGTCTTCCTTCCACTGGTTCACTCCACAAATATCCACATTGGCCAGAGCTGACTCCATCCAAAGTCAGAAGCCAAAGCTTCTTCCAGGTTTCCCATGTGGGTGCAGGGACCCAAGTACTTGAGCCATTTTCCATTGCTTTCCCAGGCCATAAGCAGAGAGCTGGATCATAAGAGGAGCATCCTGGACAAGAACCGATGCCCACATGGGATTCTGGCACTGCAGGCAAAGGTTTAGCCTGCTTCATCTCAGCATTGTCCTCTATTTTTGATTTTTAAATGGCTTGCCTTAAATAATTTTGTTATACTGTATCATACTGTAGTTTATATATACCTGATTTATATATACATATTTATGTATATACATTTGTATAGAATATATTCAGAATAATTTTAGATTTATAAGTTTGTTGTTTTCAGTGAATTAGAAAAAAAACTGTAGAAATTATGTATCTACTTTTACTTTGCTAATTTGATAAGCCATATATATGTCTCTTTGAAATTATCCTCTCGGTTACTGACATTCTATACAATATTTTTTCATTCCTGTTTATATCTGGTAATGTACAGGTTTTATTGAATGAACAAGCTCACTAGTTTTCTTCTGCATTTTATATTACATATTTAATTTAATTAAGTACATTTTAGGTTTATTAAATTTTATTTTATTTATTTGAAAGGCAGAGTTACAGAGAGAGGGAGAGAGAGAGAGAAATCTTCTTTCTACTGGTTCACTTTTTGATGGCCACAATAGCCAGGGCTGGGTCAGACCAAAGCCAGGAGCCAGGAGCTTTATCCAAATCTCCCAAGTGCATGCAGGGGCTCAAGAACTTGGGGCATCTTCCATTTCTTTCCCAGGTGCACTAGAAGGGAACTGGATCAGAAGTGGAGCAGCTGGGACTCCAACTGGTGTCCATATGGGATGCTGACACTGCAGGCAGCAGCTTATCCTACTACTCCACAGCCTCGGACCCAATTTTACGTGATATATTTTAAACACACAGATTCCTATTATCTTCTCTAGAATTTAGATTTGACTGTCTTTTATATCTTTCATGTTACTTATTCTACTTTTTAACATAAGATATACAGATTTAACAATAATTGCATTGTTATTTATATAACTATAATTGTATTGTTAGTGTCAATTTGTGTTTTCTTCTTTATTATAGATTGCATAATAAATTGTCTGGTAATTTTATTGATAATCACAGATGGTGAATTTATCTTTTTGGGCATTTGGTCTTTTGTCTGCCTGAGCTTGAACTATATTGTCAGACATGGAAAGTCAAACATAATCAGTTTGATATTTTTGAAATTTAATTTTAGGCTGCTGATGTACTCATTTTTTTATTGTTGCTTTGAAAATATCAGAAAGTGACTGACTATTTAATCTCATAATTTCTCCTATTCTGGTGAGCTGTGACTTTTATCAGGGTCTCAACTTTGTTTTTATTTAATTTTTGAAACCTTTGTACAAAGGGTAAATTTTCATGTATTTTACATGTATATTTTTAAGAGCATAGTGATACTTCCTACCCTATCCTCCTTCTCTCACTCTCCAACTCCCTCTTCCTTCATTTTTTGTTTTTCTTTTAATTTTTATAATGACATACTTTCTTTTTTTAAATTTTATTTAGTAAATATAAATTTCCAAAGTACAGTTTATGGATTACAATGGCTTTCCCCCCACATAACTTCCCTCCCACTCACACCCCTCCCATCTCCTGCTCCCTCTCCAATTCCATTCACATCAAGATTAATTTTTTTTTTTATTTTTGACAAGCAGAGTGGACAGTGAGAGAGAGAGACAGAGAGAAAGGTCTTCCTTTTTGCCGTTGGTTCACCCTCCAAAGGCCACTGCGGCCGACGCATTGCGTTGATCCAAAACCAGGAGCCAGGCAATTCCTCCTGGTCTCCCATGCGGGTACAGGGCCCAAGAATCTGGGCCATCCTCCACTGCACTCCTGGGCCACAGCAGAGAGCTGGCCTGGAAGAGGGGCAACCGGGACAGAATCCGGCATCCCGACCGGGACTAGAACCCAGTGTGCCGGCGCTGCTAGGTGGAGGATTAGCCTATTGAGCCACGGCGCCGGCTAAGATTCATTCTCAATTATCTTTATATACAGAAGATCGATTTAGTATATATTAAGTAAAAATTTCATCAGTTTGCAACCGCACAGAAACACAAAATGTAAAATACTGTTTCAGTACTAGTTATAGCATGAATTCACATTGGACAACACATTAAGGACAGAGATCCTACATGAGGAGTAAGTATACAGTGACTCCTGATGTTGACTTAACAATTTGACACTCTTGTTTATGGCGTCAGTAATCTCCCTAGGCTCTATTCATGATTTGCCAAGGCTATGGAAGCCTTTTGAGTTCACTGACTTCGATCTTATTCAGACAGGGTCATAGCCAAAGTGGAAGTTCTCTCCTCCCTTCAGAGAAAGGTACCTCCTTCTTTGATGGCCCTGTTCTTTCCACTGGGATCTCACTCGCAGAGATCTTTCATTAGTTTTTTTTTTTTTTTTTTTTTTTTTTTTTTATTGCCAGTGTGTCTTGGCTTTCCAGGCTTAAAATACACTCATGGGTTCTTCAGCCAGATCCAACTGACTTAAGGGCTGATTCTGAGGCCAGAGTGCTATTTAGTACATCTGCCATTCTATGAATCTGCTGTGTATCCCGCTTCCCATGTTGGATCGTTCTCTCCCTTTTTGATTCTATCAGTTAGTATTAGCAGACACTAGTCTTGTTTGTGTGATCCCTTTTAACTCTTAGACATAGCAGTGTGATCAAGTGTGAACTGAAATTGATCACTGGGACTAGTGAGATGACATTGGTACATGCCACCTTGATGGTTTTGTATTGGAATCCCCTGGCACATTTCTAACTCCACCATTTGGAGTAAGACAATGACATACTTTCAATATGTTTTATAATTACAAACTTAACTATACACTAAATAAAGAATTCAACAAAAAGTGAGCAGGAAAATCACTGTTCAGGGTATAAAAAATAATCAAACCTCAAAATGTCTATTTTGCTTACATACATTACATGTTTTTGTGCTCTGTTTTAGTCACCACAAATCATGGAAAGCATATGATATTCGTCCACAGTAGCTATAGAATATTCCATCATGCCTTGGTGTCTCTAGGGACTAGTTCCAGGACTGGGATGCTCAAGCTTGTTTTATAAGATGCCATTATATTTTCATATGACCTGTGCACAGTCTGTTGTATATTTTTTAAATATTTATTCATATTTTTCTTTGAAAGGTAAAGAGGCAGAGAGAGACATACACACACACACACACAACAGGAGTGTGAGAGAGATCTTCAATCTACTAGTTCACTCCCCAAATACCTGTAATAGGTCTAAACTGTGGGCCAGGAATTCCATCCCTATCTCTCACATTGTTCATAAGGAATCAAGTACTGTCACATCATCTGTTGCTTCCTAGGCACATTATCAAAAATCTTATTCACAGAATGGAGGCATGATGTGATTCCGGGTACTCCAATAAGAAATGTGGGCATATAAGGCTATGGCTTAACCAGCTGTATAATCGTGCCTGCCCTATGCTCTATCTAATATGATGTAAATTCTATATAAAAAGTCATTTGCTATGTTCTTTAGGGAATAATGATGAGAAATGTTTGTCAGGTTCATTACATACAATATTTTTTCAAATATTTTAACCTGTGGTTGATTGATTCTTTAGATGTAGAACCCAAAAATAGTGAGGGATAGTTTTATTCTTAACTGCATAGCTTATAATCATGATACTAATGACTATCTTTCCTTAACTCATTTTCTGAATTACTCTCAGATACTCTCAAAATTAATCCTGAATGGACTCATGGTTTTCCTTGGTCATTCTAAACTCTCTAGCATTATAGGTTATTTTTCTTTTTTTTTCTTTATTAGTTATATAAAATATTCTCTCCTCACCACCTTTCGCCCTACTACTGAGAGATTTTCTAGACACTGCTTTTTACTCTAATTCTTTTTTGTTGTTGTTGTTCAGGAAGTCTTTATTAATTGTACCAGGATTTTTTTTTCTTTCACTTCTACTGTTCTAAAGAGTTCTGAATCCCTTAATTACATATTGCACACTCTATTTTGTGTTGCACTTATTTGTAAATGTTAGTATTATCTTGATAAAGATTTTTAAATGTCAGTGAAAAATTGTGGGGAACCGCAGGCTGGCCACCTGTGGGAACTTCCTCACTTTGCTGTTTGCATGGCCTGTTGTAACAACTTGTGCAAAACAAGTTAAGGAAGTGCTGGTTGCTGAGCAAAACAAGTCAAGGAAGTGCTAACCACAGGATGTCCTGAGGACACACAAACAACCCTGATGGAGCAAGATGAACTTTCGACCTGAGGCGCTATGTGCCCTTCAACTTGATTGGACTGTGCCTGCATGGACCGCATGTGAACAGACTTGCCATTGGCTGGGAGCGTCCTGCTAGGGGAACCTTGGGTATATAATGGGGATAGTATTGTGCAGGATGAGGGCTTGGCTTCTTTTCTTTCACCTTGCATCTGGATGAATAAAGTTCCATGAGAACCGAGTAAGCAGCGATCGTGTCTTTACTATACTGGACTCTTGTGGGCGAGTGTCCAGCAAAAAATTACTCTCATTTTTTCTATCTATTCCTTGCCCCCTCTTCTCACACACACACACACACACACACACCATTCTATATCACAGAATTTCTAATTAAGTCCTTTATCCCTTTGTACACACAATGATAATAATTATAAAAGGGAGAATGTTTACAGATTGGTAGAATTCACAACTATATGAGGAGTTTATCCATAGTATGTAGTTCTGAATACTTATCTCATTTTTAGTGACTATGTTTAGATGCAATCAAAGAGCAAGAGTCCAATGAGGTGATTACTTTTATATTTCTGTCAAATGGTTGAAGGTAAATATAAAGGTTTTAATACTCTGAAAGAGTAGTTCTGATGACAAAATTGCTTGCTAAGACACAACTGGAAGACTATGGTCATTTTTGTTAATGTATCTTTAAAAAGCTTCTTGGACCAATTAAGTTCATGTTTTTTTTTTGTAAACTTTGAATAATATTTTGCCAATAAAATGCTCATGTGAACAGAGAGAGGTGGTAAATGGCATGCATGTAAAATAAATGAATTCTATGTATTTATTTTAGTTTTATTGAATTATATACCAATTATAGAGATATTCTATGGAGGAGAACCTTGAGGGATCTTTGAATGGATATGGACCTTACAAATAAATACAAGTGTAATGTGAAGACAAGATGAGTTAACATCATCATATGGTGTGTTTGTGTATGTGTATGCTCACGCATGTATGCACATGAAAGAGAGAGAGAGAGAGAGAGAGAGAGAGAGAGAGAAATAGTACCAAATAGAAATGCCCAAAAATACATAAGAACTGGATTACATATAAATATTTTCAGAAGTAAAATATCACCTGTAAAAATACCTTATTCTTAAAATTTCATTACAATTTTCTTCTATCTCATAAATATATTCTCATTACGGTTCCAGCTACTGAAAATAGAGCAGTACAATGAAACTTATAGATCTATGACAGGGGATACAGAACAAGTAGAGACCATATTTGTATTTAAATATGAATTAGCTCAAATAAGAAACTGAAGGTACATGTTCATTTTAGTTTCTCTTTCTTCTATTTCTGCTCTTTTTCCATATCATTTCATATACCTACCAAAAATATTTTAATTATTTATTTGTTTAATTGAAAGCTATCGAGAAATAGAGAGGGAGGGAGAGATCATCCAGCCATTGTTTCGCTCCCCAAATTCTTGTAACAGCAAATGAGACTAGGCAAAACCAGGAACTGTTAACTCAGTCTAGGTCTCCCATGTGGAAGACAGGTACCCAAATACTTGGAACATCATCTGCTGTCTTCTTGGATGCACATTAACAGGAAGCTAAAATAGAGAGCAGGGTCAGATCTCAAACACAGGCACTGTGATACAGGATGAGGCATCTAAAAAACTATCTTAATCACCTTACCAAACTCTCACTACTTCAAAATGAATGCAGTGTAGAAATTAATTCATTTGTATTGAAGAGTTCTGAGTAGAGAAATATAAGTAAGACCCCCAGCTGGTCTTTATGGCATATGGTAGGAGACAGGAAATTCCAAATTCAGCACCAGATGCTACTTTCCAGATGGCATTAGAAATTCAGAGTGTGCTTTTTGTGCACCCATCTATTATCTCCACCCTTCTCTATGGAAGACTCTATTCAGCAAGCAAATTATATACTAACAGACCTTACCAGTCTTAATGTGGAGATGATTCTATGTAATTCATTGTTCATAGGAATTACCATGTTCTCTATTGACAGAAAAGTATTGTGAATTATAAGCCAGGAATACCTAGATCACTATAACTTAAGTTTATTATTAAAATGAAAGTACTTGGGATCCATTGTAGTTCTACTGATTTATATTCCGTGGTGGTGGAAATCTAGAATCTCTGTGTGTGTGTGTGTGTGTGTGTGTATTCCATCTGATTTTTATACACTTGAATACTAAAGAGTCAGTAATTGTTTGAGAGTAAAAAATTTTGATTTGTTTCCTTTTATCTTGTGTGGCAAACTCATTTTATTAGTGAAACAAGTTATTTTAAGATAGATACTGTCATAAAACCATCTGATTCAGTTCAACTCAAATTAACTGATTAGAGATGTGCAAAGTACTTGAATAGCTGTGAAGGGCACAGGATGTCTAAACTGCAGTACCACTTACAGTACCATGAGTTCTGAGGGGGAGTGATTTATGTAAAGACAGAGAAATGTGAATGAGACATAATTTGTTCTGGAAACTTAGAAAGGTCTATGGGTGAACATGAACACAGGGAGGAGAGGAGATCCTCCATTGCTCCTTTACCGAATACTTCTTTAGTGGAAATGGATATAATTCTATTTCACTCAACATTCACATTTAGCACCATTTTGACATAATAGTATAAATGACTATTATAGCCCTCAGAAGTTACAGTGTGTGCACCCAAGCCTTATTTTTACCAGTGAGCCAGATTTAGAGTCCAGAAAAAGTCATTGCTGGTATAAAGGAGGCCAGGTGAAGAGATGTGGTCACTACACATGTATATCTGATCATACACATGAAGGGGACATAAACGTATATATACCAATACAATAATTTTGTAGCATGTCTTTTGTATTTACATAAAGAGAACAGATTTCATATGTAGAATTTTAAACTCATAATGATATTTTCAAACCTCCCTCTGTTGACCTTCCTACCTTTTTTTCTTTTAATTTTTGCAGTAACATATATTTCAATTCACTTCATAGTCATAGGCTTAATCCTCCACTAAATAAAGAATTAAACAAGTACAAATTTGAAAGACCATTGTTCTGTAGGAGGATAGAAGAAAGCTATAAACAATAATCACATTTTAAGGTGTCAATTTCATTTATATACATTACATTTTCTGTACTCTCTGTATTAGCTATAAAAAAGAAAACAAGATATTTGTCTTTTTGGGTCTGGCATATTTCATTTGGCATATTTCATTAAGCATAATGGTCTCTAGCTGCATTAATGTTATTGCAAATGGCAATATTTCATTCTTTTTATGGTTGAGTAGTATTCCATCATGTACATCTACAGCACTTTTTATTATTACTATTTTTAAATTGTTAATAAAAACCTAACAGATTACATGAATTCCGTAGGTACTGTTCCAACAAGACATGTCTGTGACATGTCTGTCACTCCCCTACTTCCCCACCCCTAATATTGCTCCCATCCACCCTCATCTCTCTTTACCAGTTTTTGCAAAGACATAATTTTAATCCACTCCACATTCACAGGCTTAATTCACCACTAATCGTAATGTACAACAAGGAAATAACAGGAAAACCACTATTACACAGAAGTATAAAAAGGGGCTAAAACAAAGAATCATATCCCCAAATGTTCTTTGATTCCTATCTTTTTTGTGTGTGTGTCTTCTAAATTAACTGACAGATATCAAGGAAAACTTATATTTGTCTTTTTGAGACTGGCTTATTTCAGAAGCATAATGGCTTCCAGTTGAACCCATTTTGTTGCAAAAGAAAATTCTTTTATGGCTGAGTAGTATTCCATAATGTATGTATAACACATTTTCTTTTTCCAGTCATCATTTTATGGACATTTGAATTGCTTATATCATAGCTATTGAGAATTGAGTTGTAATTAACATGGGACTGCAAATAACTCTTTCAAATGCTGATTTCTTTTTCATGGGATAAACTCTCAGGAGTGAGATGGCTAGGTCACATGGTAGATCGTTTTCAGATTTCTGAGAAATTTCCATCTGTCTTGCCTAGAAGTTACTGCTAGTTTGCATTCCCAAGAACAGTGTTTTAGAATATCTTCTTCTCAACATCTTTAGTAGCATTTGTTATTTTAATTTTTTTCTTGATAGTCATTGTAACTGGGACAAGAAAAAACATCATTGTGATTTTCATTTTTAATTTCCTTGATGGCTAATGGTCTGGCTATTTTTTCATGTTTTTCTTGGCCATGTTTATTTCATTCTTTGAAAAAGTTCCGTTCAACTCCTCTGCTCATTTCTTGAATGGATTGCTTGAACTGCTTATGTATTTCAGATATTAATACTTTATCAAATGAATTGTTTGTAAATAGTTTCCCAATATGTCAGTTGCCTCTCCAGTTTGTTAAGTGCTTCCTTTGCTCTGCAGAAGTTTCTCAGCTTGACGTAATCCCATTTGTCTATTTTTTTATTTTATTGTCAGTGCTTCTGGAGTCTTAGCCAAGAAGTCTTTGCCTAGGCCAATGTCTTGCAGCCTTTTCACTTTGTTTTCCTCTTGTAATTTGATAGTTTTGGGCCTTAGGTTTGGATCTTTGACTCACTGCAAGCTGATTTTTTGTATAGGGTGTAAAGTCGGAGTTTTGTTTCATACATCTGCCTGGGGAAATCCATTTTTCAAATTTCATTTGTTGAAGAGACTGTTCTTTCTCCAGAAAATGATATTAGCTAATTCATCAAAGATTAATTGGTTGTAGATATGTGAATTCATTTGTTGGGTTTCTACTCTGTTCCATTGGCCCACATATCTATTTTTGTGCCAGTACAAGGCAGCTTTTGATATAACTCTCGTGTAATCTATCTTGAAATCTGGTTGTGTGATACCTCTAGGTTAGTTTTTGTGTTTGTTTATTTAAGATTGCTGTAGCCATTGGGTCTCTTATGTTTCTATATGAACTTTATGTCCTTTTTCTAGTTCTGTGAAGTATGTCCTTGGTATTTTGTTTGGAATCACATTAATCTGTAGATTGCTTTGCATAGTATGGGTATTTTGAAGATATTAATTCTTCCAATCCATGAACATGGGATATTTTTCTATTTTTGGTGTCTCATATTTCTTTCCATAATGTTTTATAATTTTCATTGCAGCACTTTCACATCCTTGGTTAAATCTACTTAAAGTATTTAAATTCTATATACAAAAGGACACCATGATATATCTTTTGTTCATAACACTGTTGCAGACATGTTGAATCCTCTTTCAGGCATTCAGTGTGTCTCTGCCTTTAGTGTTTTCTGATGTCCTTTAAAAGTTATTTTTCTTTTCTGTAGAGATGCACATACTTAGAATATAAATATATAGCCTGGGAACTTGCAATATGGCATACCTAATAAAGCCTCCACCTGCAGTGCCAGCATCCCACTTCAGTGTAGCTTCAATTCCCAACTGCTGCATTTCTGATCCAGCTCTCTGCTGTGGACTGGGAAAACAGTAGAAGATGGCCCAAGAACTTGAGTCCCTGCATCCATGTGGGAGACCCAGAAGAAGCTACTGGCTCCCGGCTTTGGATTGGCCCAGACCCGGGCATTTTGGCTATTTGGGGAGTGAACCAGCAGATGGAAGACCTCTTCTCTCTCTGCATCTGCCTTTCTGTAATTGTAACTTTCAAGTCAATAAATAAATCATATATATATATATGATATGTAAATAAATCATATATATGATTTACATATCTAATATATATCATATAATATATGTGATATATACATATATATATATCGAGAGAGAGAGAGCCGCCTGGGGCAGACAGAAAAATTCTCTCCCCTTCCCTCACCTGCACTCAGCAGTGTTCACATCCTAATCATCAGACTCTGTGACTTTACATGGTAAAAAATTACTTTGCAGATATGATTAACTTCAAGGTCTTGAGATAAGAAGATTCTTGTGGAAGATCTGGGTCGACTTCATGTTATCATAAGGGGCAATATAAGCAATTAGAATAGGTGAAATAATGAAGTGACCAATTTGGTAGAAATTACTTTCAAGATGGAAGAAGGAACACTTCTTCACACAACTTGGATTTAGCTCATAAAATCTATTTCAGAGTCATAAGTTCTAGCACTATGAGATGATAGATGGATATTGATTTAGGCCTCCACCTTTGTGTTACTTCATTATGTTGTTAATAAAAACCAACACGTATCCCCTGAAGTATAAACACTTTGAGAGAGAAGGAGTTCAAAGGAACATTGCATCCACCTAAAATGTGACATCTTGTGAAGTCAGTTGGATGCAGTTCCATACAAGAACACACTTAGGAACTTAGAACTCAAGGGTTGAGATCCACTTATGTTGCTTTCCTTGGCTGTCAGACTGGCCTGGAAGCTGCCTCACCCAACATGGCCTGGAAAATGACAGAGGAGCCAAGGTCCTGGTTTCTTTTCTGCAATGTCAATTGCAGAATTGTATGCTTCTTGGCAAGATCAGCATAGTGCAGATGGCCTATCCATGCAGAAGTTGTTCTTTTGTCCCACAGCATCTAATTCATATTGCTGAGGATAGCTTGCCCTTAGGGTTCCCAGCAATTAAAACTGCCATTCTCTCATTTGAATATGCTTCAGTTTTGATTGTAACAACAGCTGCTCACCATCTCTAGACAGCAAGGTTTGTAAGTGTGTGTCCTTATTTGATAGCAGGTTTATTGTACAAGGCAGCTAAATGTTGGAGTTCACATACTGTACATTCAGGCTAACTGGCATTCTCCATCCTGTCCCCATTGTCCTAGAGAAATATCTCATGGTTAACAATACAATCACTACGATTTTTGGGTTAGTTTTCCACTACTTCCCCACTGACAGCCTGAAGCCTTTCTATATGTTTTGCTGGCATGGACCTGATGGTTCTTCCACCAAAAGGAAAGACCTAATTGCGGATTTGCAACTTACCGTTCTTATTAAGCTACTGTCAACTCTCTTTAAAACAACAGAACCATAAGGGCACCAAGAGTTCCCCTGAGTTCATCAAGTCTGTAAGTCCTGAAAAGCTTAATTGCAAAACAATGCTGACTTCCTGAGATGCAAGAATTGGAGCAACACTGTATTAATGGTGAGACCAAAATTTGAAAACCATTGACAAGAAATCATGCAGTCTCATTGCACGTTGTGGAAGTCTTTGTTTTGCAGAATTTGCTTCTTTTGGTATGTCATATGTAGTTGCCCCAAAGGAATTTGACAAGTCATTTATAGAATATGTTATTTTATATAGAAATCCCCATGCTCTAACATGAAACTTCTATCCTGCTAGTTTTTGAGGAATTCGTAGGGGAGCAGTAGTTGGATATGTAGCTTTGATTTTGAATTGTAAGATGGATACTGTTCCAATATTATTCATAGGATTAGAAGGAGTATGATTTCTGTTTCACTCTTTTCTCTCTTCTGCTTCTCATTCTTCTTTGAAGTAGTGATGGGAAGGGACCAATAAAAAGTAAAGTTTTTGTTAACCATAATAAATCTTTGTGTATCTGTAAGAGGCTGTCATTCTAAGTGGGATTTGGGAAGTGGGGCTGGTAGTAGGCTTTGTCAGTCTTGTAGATTATGTTCTGAAGAATCTAAAGGATGTCTCCTTCAAAAAGGAGCAGTGAAGACTGAGTATTGTCCTTCATGAAAAAAGACTTTAAGAAATGGAGGGGTGACAACAGGCTTCTGTCAGAGTTCATCAGGGAGAGCACCCAAGACTGCCTAGAAGTGAACCACAGGATGATTGCGATGAGAAAGCTTTTGCGCCAGTTCCAGGTACATTTGTGTTCAGCTTAGGGAATCTGAATGCTGTCACTCTAAATGCCATGTGTCTAAAACTGCTTGCAGGGATTAAAATGGAGTGAGGAGTCATAGGTATAATATTATATTATCTATTTCTAATTCAGTACTTGACTTTATCAAATAAACATAATAAAAGAAGGTAAACATTGAAAAGATTTCATTTTTAAAAAAATTAGGTATCACCTAATGATTCACATTAAGTTGGCTTTTCAATGATACTTTTGAATTTATAATTATAATGAACTTAACAAAATATAATCCATTCCATCCAATTAAACTCCATAGAATAGGTTTCTATATAGCTTCAATATGGAATCATTGTCAACAGAACAATAAAGAGGAGAAAAGCATGATTTTTTTAAACTTTTATTTAATGAATATAAATTTCCAAAGTACAGAATATGGATTAAAATGGCTTCCCCCCCATAACGTCCCTCCAACCCACAACCCTCCCCTTATCCACTCCCTCTCCCCTTCCAATATTTTTAAGAGGAGGAACAGGCTGGCACCGCGGCTCAGTAGGCTAATCCTCCGCCTTGCGGCGCCGGCACACCGGGTTCTAGTCCAGGTCGGGGCGCCGGATTCTGTCCTGGTTGCCCCTCTTCCAGTCCAGCTCTCTGCTGTGGCCCAGGAGTGCAGTGGGGGATGGCCCAAGTGCTTGGGCCCTGCACCCCATGGGAGACCAGGAGAAGCACCTGGCTCCCAGCTTCGGATCAGCACGGTGCGCTGGCCGCAGCAGCCATTGGAGGGTGAACCAACGGCAAAGGAAGACCTTTCTCTCTTTCTCTCTCTCTCTCACTGTCCATTCTGCCTGTCAAAAAAAAAAGGGGGGGGGATGAAAAGGTATACTATCATTATTTGAAGGATTTTATTCAGTTTTGCTTCCTCAGTAATTTTTCTGACATAGCTTATATAGGAATATGAATCAGGTGCAGTTTGAGAAAATTGCAGTGCTGAATGATATTTCTCAAGAGCCCCTGCATCTCAAACATTAAAGAATTATAAAGCAATGGTATACTATTTTGCCTTAGGTGTAATCTTGATCTATTCTTTCTGTATTCTCCCTAGAATATAAGATGTACGGTGGCAAAGAAATAAAAATTATAAAGAAGTCTGTACATTAAAATTTTTAGCATACTTTCAGAGCTGGCACATAAGTTAGTATGAAAGGAATGGATTTAATAATTTTAGAATTAATATACTAAAGTTAGTATTTGTTATTCCAAAAGCATTTTGATAGATTATGTTTATTATATTATTATTTATCCATCAAAATTAGCCATTTCCATTATGTGGTGTTACCATTTAAAAATACATCCACTTTATTCTTAATGTAAAAGTAACTTATATTCATTATAAAATTTCTTTAAAAAGTAGATGAGCATAACAAAGAATATAAAATAATCCATAATGTTAGTACCCAGTAATAACTAATGCTAACATTTTGCATGTTTCTGTGTGGGTGTGTATATGTGTATTTAACACATGTGAATGTGAAAATACAATGTAATTACAATAGTTATGAACCCCAGATGTAACATAAAACAGTTAACAAAACACAACCAAATGCTACCATATATTAGGATGGCAGATTGCTGCAGCATCACACCTTATCCTGGAGCTTTCTCTTAAATGTCTATGTAAACTAGATCCAACTTGGAATTTTGTGCCGATACTGCCACTCCCTCTCTGCTTTCATTCCTTTCCTAATATTTTTCATTTCTGTTACCAGGATGCAGCAAAGCTCTGCCCAGTGCAATTTGCCACAATTTTTACTGAATGTTTTCCAATTTATAGATTTTATATATTCAGAATAAATTTACATGTGATTAAATATTCATTATAGTGTTTTTTTAACTTTTATTTAATGAATATAAATTTGCAAAGTACAGCTTATGGATTACAATGGCTTCCCCCCCATAACGTCCCTCCCACCCTCAACCCTCCCCTTTCCCACTCCCTCTCCTCTTCCATTCACATCAAGATTCATTTTCAATTCTCTTTATATACAGAAGATCAGTTTAGCATACATTAAGTAAAGATTTCAACAGTTTGCTCCCACACAGAAACATAAAGTGAAAAATACTGTTTGAGTACTAGTTATAGCATTAAATCTCAATGTACAGCACACTAAGTACAAAGATCCTACATGAGGAGTAAGTGCACAGGGACTCCTGTTGTTGACTTAACAAATCGACACTCTTGTTTATGGCATCAGTAATCACCCTAGGCTCTTGTCATGAGCTGCCAAGGCTATGTGTTTTTTGCATTATATGACATGTGATCATTGATTTTCCTACATCAGTATTACTAGTTTAGTCTTTACAATATTTTGTTATTGCAAAGAGTATTGTGATTGAAATATATATATATATATATATATATATATACTTTTGCATAAATCTTGTCATAACACAGTCTGGGGTTTTATCTCACCCAATTAAATGGCTGACATAAAAATGCTGGTGAAAATGTGAAGGAAAAGGTAGCCTAATGTATTGCTGGTGGGGATGTAAACTAGCACAATGAATAAGGGAGACAGTATGGAGATTCCTAAGAAATCAGAAAATAGATCACATGACACAGTGGGAATTTACCCAAAGGAAATGAAATCAATATATGAAAGAGTTATCTGTACACCCTGTTTACTGTAGCTCAGTTCACAATAGCTAAGGTATTGAATCAACCCAGATGTCATAAACAGGTGCTTTGACAAAGAAAATTTGCTATACATACCTTAAGAAATATTACATAGGCATAAAAAAATAAAATCTTGTCATATGAAACAAGGATTCAATTGGAGACCATTATGCTTAGTCAAATGAGCCAGTCCCAAAAAGAAAAATATATTTTTCTGATTTGTGGTAGCTAATAAACATAGTACAAAAATGTAATCTATGAGTGAAATTCACAACTTGAGATTTGATTTTTGTTTACAGCATTTGTCTATACTGTTAAAAAAACTACAGTGTAGAATTTTTTTTTTTTTTTTGACAGGCAGAGTTGACAGAGAGAGAGACAGAAAGGTCTTCCTTTTCCTTTGGTTCACCCCTCAATGGCCACCGCGGCCGATGCATTGCATTGATCCAAAGCCAGGAGCCAGGTCCTTCTCCTAGTCTCCCATGCGGGTGCAGGGCCCAAGGACTTGGGCCATCCTTCACTGCACTCCTGGGCCATAGCAGAGAGCTGGACTGAAAGAGGAGCAACTGTGACAGAATCCGGCGCCCCCACCGGGACTATAACTTGGTGTGCTGACGCCGCAGGTGGAGGATTAGCCTAGTGAGCCGCGGCTCTGGCCTAGAAATTTTAAATTATCAGAAAACTTTTAGATATTACTGGAAACTACATGAAGAGTACTTGGGATCTCTCTGTCTATATTTTTGCAGTATCTTATATGTAATCATGTCAAAATGGTTAAAATAAATTTTATGTGAGTAAAAATCATATAATGTCTTTGTCATAGAAAAAGATAATTTTTTTAAAACATGGAGTTATTTTGGATAGGGAGAAATAATTAAATAGTGGGGATTTCTCCTATGTCATCCACCAGAAATATATAGAAACTTTTGTACATCAAAAGACAAAGAAAAGATGGAAAGCTGAGCACAAATAATAGACTACTTACATGGATAATAATTGGGTTGATCAGTTTATAAGGTTGATAAAAACTAAATCCAATTACCACAAGGGAAGTCAGAAGAAAATGGAATGATTTCTCCGCTGTTATTTGAGAATACCTATTCAGTGATGAATTCCATACCCAATGAAATTATCCGCAAGCAGAAAAGGAGAATAATTACACTATCAGATAAAACTACTAAAACAGAGAGTTTTCCAAAAAAGATAATCTCTCTATATTTTGTAAAAGTTCCAGGCTATAACTTTAAGATAACAAGACAATTAACTAACATGAGACAACTGAAACTCAACGAATAGGCTACATAGTTCAAAAATAAAAGATTAATAAAATAAATAATATGTATATAAAATAACAATTGTGACCTTTTACAAAAGAAATTAAAATTTATAGTACTATATTGTACAATAGTACTTGATTTATATGGATTTTCATGGATCACATGAATTGATGCCAACATGGAAAACAGAAACAAATATTTCTATATTCTGCCTTCACACACATACGTAAATTTATTCCATGACTTCCTAGAAACCATACCTGTTATGTCATCTTGTACTTTTACTTTGGCCTGGTCTGTTTCTTTATTGGAATGAAAACACAGGAACACATATTGCAGATTCTGAGGCAAGAATGGCTTACTGTTTAAAACAGCACCCTAACCTCTCTTCTGCTATTTTACTGTGTTTGTGAATTGCATTTATTTTTTCTTCATCTTATGTTCAACGTAAACTCACTAGACACATGCATTGTTAACATATTTTAAGAGAAAGCAAAAGAGAAAGCTAGGAGCTAGAAGTCAATCCAGGTCTCAACATGTGGAAGGAAAGGATTGAATGCATGAGCTATCACTACCATTTCCTAGACTGCATTCACAAGGAAGCTAGACCTGGTAGTGGAGCCAGGACTCAAATGCAGGTTTTCAAGATGGAATGTGGGCTTACAATCAAGAGGCTAAATACCAGGCAACAGTCCCTACCTTGACACACATATTTTTAGAGAAAATACGGTTTTCAAACCTGTCCAAAATGCAGGTTTTCAAGATGGAATGTGGGCTTACAATCAAGAGGCTAAATACCAGGCAACAGTCCCTACCTTGACACACATATTTTTAGAGAAAATACGGTTTTCAAACCTGTCCAAAATATATCTTTAGAAATGAATTGTAGGCATATTAGCTATAAATGATTTAATTGACTGTGCTTCCCTTTTTAGTAAGAATAGTTCAATAATCAAATGCATTTGTACCCCATCAATTCCTACAATTTTATTAGAATTTAGAGTTCTTTAAATTTGTATATTTTAAAAGATTTTTTTAAGGTTTCCATATTACATTTCTTTTTTTTAACTTTTATTTAATGAATATAAATTTGCAAAGTACACATAGAATGGCAGATGTCCTAAATAGCACTCTGGCCTCAGAATCAGCCCTAAAGGCATTCGGAGCTGGCTGAAAAGCCCATGAGAGTATTTCAGGCATGGAAAGCCAAGACACTCTGGCAAAAGATTTCTGCGAGTGAGATCCCAGTGGAAAGAACAGGTCATCAAAGAAGGAGGTACCTTTCTCTGAAGGGAGGAGAGAACCTCCACTTTGACTATGACCTTGTCTAAACAAGATAAGAGTTGGAGAACTCAGAGGGCTTCCATAGCCTTGGAAACTCATGACTGGAGCATAGGGAGATTACTGATGCCATAGACAGGAGTGTCAATTGGTAAAGTCAACAACAGGAGTCACTGGGCACTTACTCCTCATGTAGGATCTCTATCCTTAATGTGCTGTACATTGAGATTTAATGCTATAACGAGTACTCAAACAATATATTTCACTTTGTGTTTCTATGGGGGTGCAAACTGTTGAAATCCTTACTTAATGCATACTAAACTGATCCTCTGTAAAAAAAAAAAAAAGAAATTATCAATTCCCAACTTGACTCTCACTGGGATTAAACATGACAATAGGTCTGCTCTGATTTCATCATCATTTTAAAAAAAAATCATCTATTATTTTTCACTTTATGTTTCTGTGTGGGAGCAAACTGTTGAAATCCATACTTAATGTATACTAAGCTGATCTTCTGTATATTAAGATAATCGAAAATGAATCTTGATGTGAATGGAAGGGGAGAGGGAGTGGGAGAGGGGAGGGTTGTGGGTGGGAGGGACGGTATGGGGGGGAAGCCATTGTAATCCATAAGTCGTACTTTGGATATTTATATGCATTAAATAAAAGTTTAAAAAAAAATTTGCAAAGTACAGCTTATGGATTACAATGGCTTCCCCCCCATAACGTCCCTCCCACCCGCAACCCTCCCCTTTCCCACTCCCTCTCCCCTTCCATTCATGTCGATTCATTTTCGATTCTCTTTATATACAGAAGATCAGTTTAGCATACATTCAGTAAAGATTTCAACAGTTTGCTCCCACACAGAAACATAAAGTAGAAAATACTGTGTGAGTACTAGTTATAGCATTAAATCTCAATGTACAGCACACTAAGGACAAAGATCCTACATGAGGAGTAATTGCACAGTGACTCCTGTTGTTGACTTAACAAATCGACACTCTTGTTTATGGCATCAGTAATCACCCTAGGCTCTTGTCATGAGCTGTCAAGGCTATGGAAGCCCCCTGGGTTCACTGACTGATCATATTTAGACAAGGCCATGGTCAAAGTGGAAGTTCTCTCCTCCCTTCAGAGAAAGGTACCTCCTTCTTTGATGACCCATTCTTTCCACTGGGATCTCACTCACAGAGATCTTTCATTTAGGTTTTTTTTTTCCTCCAGAGTGTCTTGGCTTTCCATGCCTGAAATACTCTCATGGGCATTTCAGCCGGATCCGCATGCCTTAAGGGCTGATTATGAGGCCAGAGTGCTGTTAGGACATTTGCCATTCTATGGGTCTGCTGTGTATCTCACTTCCCATGTTGGACCATTCTCTCCCTTTTTTATTCTATCAGCTAGTATTTGCAGACACTAGTCTTGTTTATGTGATCCCTTTGGTTCTTAGTCCTATCATTACGATCAATTGTGAACAGAAATTGATCACTGGGACTAGTGAGATGGCATTGGTACATGCCACCTCGATGGGATTGAATTCGAATCCCCTGGTATGTTTCTAACTCTACTGTTTGAGGTAAGTCAGCTTGAGCATGTCCCGAATTGCACATCTTTTCCCTCTCTTGTTCCCACTCTCATATTTAACAGTGATCACTTTTCAGTTGTTTCAGCACTTAAGAAGAATTGTGTATTGATTATAGTATTCAACCAAAAGTATTAAGTAGAACAAACAAACAAAAAATACTAAGAGGGATAACATCTGAAGTTGCTCATCAACAGTCAGGGTGAGGGCTGATCAAGTCACCGTTTCTCATAGTGTTCGTTTCACTTTAACAGGTTTCCTTTTTGGTGCTCAGTTAGTTGTCACCTATCAAGGAGAACAAGTGGTATTTGTCCCTTTGGGATTGGCTTATTTCACTCAACATAATGTTTTCCAAATTCCTAACAGGGACCACTTTTCAGTTAAAATTTAAACACCTAAGAATAATTGTGAGTTAATTACAGAGTTCAACCAATGAAAACCTAAATAGACCCATAACTGAAACAGAAATTGAAACAGTAATAAAGGCCCTCCCAACAAAGAAAAGCCCAGGACCAGATGGATTCACTGCTGAATTCTACCAGACATTTAAAGAAGAACTAACTCCAATTCTTCGTAAAATATTCAGAACAATCGAAGAAGAGGGAGTCCTCCCAAATTCTTTCTATGAAGCCAGCATCACCTTAATTCCTAAGCCGGAAAAAGATGCAGCACTGAAAGAGTATTACAGACCAATATCCCTGATGAACATAGATGCAAAAATCCTCAATAAAATTCTCGCCAATAGAATGCAACAACACATCAGAAAGATCATCCACCCAGACCAAGTGGGATTTATCCCTGGTATGCAGGGATGGTTTAATGTGTGCAAGACAATCAAAGTGATACACCACATTAACAGACTGCAGAAGAAAAACCATATGATTATCTCAATAGATGCCGAGAAAGCATTTGATAAAATACAACACCCGTTCATGATGAAAACTCTAAGCAAACTGGGTTTGGAAGGAACATTCCTCAATACAATCAAAGAAATCTATGAAAAACCCACAGCCAACATCCTATTGAATGGGGAAAAGTTGGAAGCATTTCCACTGAGATCTGGTACCAGACCGGTATGCCCACTCTCACCACTGCTATTCAATATAGTTCTGGAGGTTCTAGCCAGAGCTATTAGGCAAGAAAAAGAAATTAAAGGGATACAAATTGGGAAGGAAGAACTCAAACTATCCCTCTTTGCAGATGATATGATTCTTTATTTAGGGGACCCAAAGAACTCTACTAAGAGACTATTGGAACTCATAGAAGATTTTGGCAAAGTAGCAGGGTATAAAATCAATGCACAAAAAACAACAGCCTTTGTATACACAGAAAATGCCATGACTGAGGAAGAACTTCTAAGATCAATCCCATTCACAATAGCTACAAAAACAATCAAATACCTTGGAATAAACTTAACCAAGGACATTAAAGATCTCTACGATGAAAATTACAAAACCTTAAAGAAAGAAATAGAAGAGGATACCAAGAAATGGAAAAATCTTCCATGTTCATGGATTGGAAGAATCAATATCATCAAAATGTCCATTCTCCCAAAAGCAATTTATAGATTCAATGCAATACCAATCAAGATACTGAAGACCTTCTTCTCAGATCTAGAAAAAATGATGCTGAAATTTATATGGAGGCACAAGAGACCTCGAATAGTAAAGCAATCTTGTACAACAAAAATGAAGCTGGAGGCATCACAATACCAGATTTCAGGACATACTACAGGGCAGTTGTAATCAAAACAGCATGGTACTGGTACAGAAACAGATGGATAGACCAATGGAACAGAATTGAAACACCAGAAATCAATCCAAACATCTACAGCCAACTCATATTTGATCAAGGGTCCAAAACCAATCCCTGGAGTAAGGACAGTCTATTCAATGAATGGTGCTGGGAAAATTGGATTTCCACATGCAGAATCATGAAGCAAGACCCCTACCTTTCACCTTACACAAAAATCCACTCAACATGGATTAAAGACTTAAATCTACGACCTGACACCATCAAATTATTAGAGAGCATTGGAAAAACCCTGCAAGATATAGGTACCGGCAATGACTTCTTGGAAAACACCCCAGAAGCACAGGCAGTCAAAGCCAAAATCAACTATTGGGATTGCATCAAATTGAGAAGTTTCTGTACTGCAAAAGAAACACTCAGGAAAGTGAAGAGACAACCGACAGAATGGGAAAATATATTTGCAAACTACGCAACAGATAAAGGGTTGATAACCAGAATCTACAAAGAAATCAAGAAACTCCACAACATCAAAACAAACAACCCACTTAAGAGATGGGCCAAGGACCTCAATAGACATTTTTCAAAAGAGGAAATCCAAATGGCTGACAGACACATGAAAAAATGTTCAAGATCACTAGCAATCAGGGAAATGCAAATAAAAACCACAATGAGGTTCCACCTCACCCCAGTTAGAATGGCTCACATTCAGAAATCCACCAACAATAGATGCTGGAGAGGATGTGGGGAAAAAGGGACACTAACCCACTGTTGGTGGGAATGCAAACTGGTTAAGGCACTATGGAAGTCAGTCTGGAGATTGCTCAGAAACCTGAAGATAACCCTACCATTCAACCCAGCCATCCCACTCCTTGGAATTTACCCAAAGGAAATTAAATTGGCAAACAAAAAAGCTGTCTGCACATTAATGTTTATTGCAGCTCAATTCACAATAGCAAAGACCTGGAACCAACCCAAATGCCCATCAACAGTAGACTGGAGAAAGAAATTATGGGACATGTACTCTATAGAATACTATATAGCAGTCAAAAACAACGAAACCTAGTCATTTGCAACAAGATGGAGGAATTTGGAAAACATCATGCTGAGTGAATTAAGCCAATCCCAAAGGGACAAATATCATATGTTCTCCCTGATTGGTGACAACTAACTGAGCACCAAAGGGGAAACTTGTTGAAGTGAAATGGACACTGTGAGAAACATGATTTGATGAGCTCTTGTCCTGACGGTTGATGTACAATGTAATACTTTATCCATTTTAGTGTTTTAAAAGATTTTAACTGCCTTAACTTTGCTTATCACATTTAGGCGTAATACAACATTGTTGAGGATAGTGAATTATAAAGAGTTTTAGAGATGCTCCTAAAATCACAGACAAATGTAAATTATCTGTACGTTCCAATCAGATTGCCTGGCTATTTTTTCCTTGATACCACTATGCTTTCTTTATCTATTACTGCTTTGACAATAATTGCTTCTAGCATTCTTTAAAATGAGCTTAACTATATACCCTCTAAAGACACTACAAGGAAGTCAATACTAAAATTATGTCCATTATTTTCATTAACATTATATACCATTTATAAAACACTTTTAGAAGAAATATTTTGGACCTAAAATATATTTATCATTTCTGAAAATTTACAGTTTAAGCTGGTGACTTTAGAAGCAAAAATTAATCAAAGTCTTCAGAAAAAATCTAAAGAAAGTTTGGTGGGTAGTTAGTGAAAATAAATGTGAAAATTCTATTTGAGACAATAAATTTTTTGAATGTCATACACTAAGTATACTTTGGAATCTCTTACGACAGTAGCCTAAAACATTTCTGTGCCTCACTGCATGGTTGTAGTTATCAAAATTAATCCTGTTATCCAATAATATTTATTGAGAATTATTAAGTTTTAATATTATATCAATCATTAGATTACAAAGGGACAAACAACAAATTCTCTGTTCTCTATGAACTTATGAATAATTGGTAAATAAATCAACAATTAGTACAGATTAAATTATTAATAAATGCCTTAGAACATGCTACGTTCCATAATCAATTAGTACACCAAATAAATTATTTGTGGATTATTAATTCCACCATTCAGATGAAGAAATAGAGGCTGAGAAGGTCTTTTGTTTTATTCTGGCCATATGATACATCATATGTATATGATATACATATCATATGTGGGCCATATGATACATCATGGTAAACAAGTTAATATCTTATAAGTGCCAATTTGTGTCCCAGCATCACCACTTCTACTCCAGCTTCCTGCTGATGTGTCTAGGGATGAATCAAATGATGGCTCAAAGCCTTGTGCCCCTCTTACCCACATGGAAATTCAAATAGAGTTTGAAGCTTCTGGCATTGGACTGGCCCCAGACCTGGCCGTTGTAACCATTTGAGTATTGAACCAATGATGGAAGATACTTCTCTCCTCTCTCTCTCTCTCTCTCTCTCTCTCTTTCTGTGTGTGTGTGTCTGTGTCAGTATGTCACACTGCCTGTAATTAGAAAATTATGTAATGAAAAAAATTACATCTAGTGCTTAGTCAAACATTTGTTCACGTAGTTTCCTTCCAAGTTCCACATTACAGTTCTTTATCTAAAAAAATCACATTAACATGTGATAATTATAGTTTTATAGTTTCAGACTATTAAAGGAATCTCTAAGGGGAACTCCAACTGAAGTGTTGAGTTAGGAAAGACCTGGAGATATTAATAAAGGAATATATAGGAAGTAGTCAAAAGTATTGCTAGGGTCAAAACCATTCTAATACTCCAGAAAAAATGAAACCACATGTGATAAGCAGCAGAGCCATTACTGCATGGATGTTTTCCAATAATGGAAAACAGTTTAGCATGCCAAGAACATAAGATGAATAGTTGGGGCATGGATTGGATAAAACGGAGAAAGAAAAGAGCCAGATGAAGAAAAGAATTTGAGGGAATCAACCCTGGTGAATCATGAAGTATTTTAGGAAATGGAAGGTAGAAATCAATTTAGCTATATTGATTCAATTTTATATTTTAGAGGAGTAATTCTGGTTTATGGATTCAATAGGCAATTCTGAAATTGGACAATCATTTAAGAACCTAGTGAAATTTTCTAAGATCAGAAATAAATTGCTGATTTACTTTATCATATAAAAATAGGCTCCCTTTAAATATTCCCTTTTCATCATATCTTCAATTTTTTTTTTAATTTATAAGAAGGGAACACACTTCATTTATTTCATGTATATTGTTTTAAGAGCATAATGATACAACACTTAATTGTGGTGTAGGTGGTAAATATATGTGTGTATGTGCATTTAATTTTTAACTATCCTTTTAGAATGTTTAGAACAGTTACAGCTGAATAAATAGTGTGAGAAATCCATGTTTCTGGAAGAAATCTGGGTTCATTTTGTGTTCTTTAAGAAACATTTTGCTACAGCATAGTCGAGAAACTCTTGAAATGCTCTGATATGAGAGCTACAGAAAGTCAACCAAAGATATATACCTATGCCTTCTACCTCTTGAAAATTGGAGAAATAATTTTCCCTAGATTTCTTGTGGTGTTGTGTTGGTCCCATTTGCCTCATGCTATATGACGTATATTAGTGCAAGTGAAGGATTCTGAAATTGTCTTTCTTATTGACCTCATTTTCAATCACTGTTTTTTCTTGAGTTCTTTTCTCACAAGAATACTATATTTCAAAAATACAATTGTTGTCTTGAAATTGTTACCACAGGGCTTGAAAAATTATCATCTTAAAGCAAAAATGAGTGGGGCTTATATGAAATAGAAAGTGTAAGTTACTATAGAGAATAGTGCTGCTTTAAATCTTTCAGGGATTTTTTTCTGTCCATTTTCCTTTCTCTTTGCTATACATTGAATCTGTCAACAAACATGGCTATTTCTCAACAATACTTAAAATGCACACATCCCTTATTTTACTAAAAAAGGTAAACCCACACAGTTTTTTCCATTTACTCAAGAACTACAACTCTCATTTATTCATTTATTCATTCAAAAAAAAAATTGTAAAATCTAATACAAGGTATTTGAACCACAGCAGTGAACCAAGCCCTAATGGAACTTCATTCTTTTGGGGAAACCAACAACAAAATGATAAGGAAATATAATAAATAAAATGTAAGAAAACAAGCAGGAGAACATTTGAGGAGGTACCATTTAAGCTGAGACTGAGTTTAAAGAAGATGTTAGGTAAAATTATGTTCAGAAACCTGCAAAGAAAAACAAATGTGAGTTATTTTAGGAACTAAAAGAAGGTCAGTGTGCTTATAGAGGAAAGAGTGAGGGAAAGTATGGTGCCAGTGTGTTGAGAGAGACAGGGATAGGTAGTGCTATCCAGGCCTTTCAGCCTGTGGTGAGACTTTTTTCCAGCTATGATTGAAACCCACTGAGCAGTTTTAATCTGATGTTTTAATCATCTAATTTACATATTTAAAAGACAATATCTGCATTAGATAATTTGTTTTGTAGTTTGGCTGGATATTTGTTTTTTCAATTTTCCCATTGGTGGCTGAAAGATTAAGAATTTTTACATTAATTTATTTATTTAAGGAATACAAATTTCATAATACGATTTTTGGAATATAATTTTTCTTCACACCATATCTGCCCTACCACCCACACTCCCACACCTCTTTCACCTCCCTCTCCATTCCCAGTCCCATTCTCCATTAAGATTCATGTTCAATTAATCTTGTACATAGAAGACCAACTCTATACTAAGTAAAGATTTCAACAATTTGCCCACACATGCACACACACAAAAAAACTGAGAAGTAGTTTTACAGTTAACTCTCATTATACAAATCATTGAGGACAGAGGTCCTGCTTGGGGAGTTAGTGCATAGTGACTCCTGTTGTTTATTTAACAATTAGCATTTTTATGTATGACATCAGTGACCACCTGAAGCTCTTTTTTTTTTTTTTTTTTTGACAGGCAGAGTTAGACAGTGAGAGAGAGAGAGAGACAAAGAGAAAGGTCTTCCTTCCATTGGTTCACCCCCAAAATGGCCACCATAGCTGACACACTGTGCCAGTCCGAAGCCAGGAGCCAGGTGCTTCCTCCTGGTCTTCCATGTGGATGCAGGGCCCAAGCACTTGGGCCATCCTCCACTGCCTTCCTGGGCCACAGAAGAGCTGGACTAGAAGAGGAGCAACTGGGACAGAATCTGGCACCCCAACCAGGACTAGAACCCAGGGTGCCGGCACCATAGGCAGAAGATTTTCCATGTGAGCTGCCAAGGCTATGGTAGCCTTTTAAGTCCACAAACTCCATCAGTATTTCAACAAGGCTATATGCAAGGTGATAGTTATCTCCTCCCTTTAGAGAAAAGTACATCCTTCATTGATGGCCACTTTTTCTGCTGGGATCTTATTCACCGAGACCCTTCACGTAGAACATTTTTTGCCACAGTGTCTTGGCTTTCCATCCCTTAAATGCTCTCATGGGCTTTTCAGCCAGACCAGGAAGACTTAAGGGCTGATTCTGAGGTCAGAGTGTACTTAAAGTGATTGTCATTCTATGAGTCTGCTGTGTGGACTGCTTTCCATGTTGGACATTCTCTCCTTTTTAATTCAATCTATTAATATTACCAGGAACCTGATCCTATTTATATGGCCAGTATGATCAGTTTAACACTTAATTCTATCTATATGTTCACTTGAATGCTTAATATGATCACTTTAACACTTAATATGACATTAATGTAGTCACTAGAAAAAACTTTGGACTGTATATCAGAGATGGGTAGTTAAGATATAACAAATACAAAGAGCAATAAAAATCAATAAAAAAACTTTTAAAACAAGAGAGTTATGGGGCCAACATTGTGGTGTAAATAGGTTAATCTATTGTCTGGTTTGCCAGCATGCTGTATCAGTACTGGTTCATGTCCTGGCTACTTTACTTCTCATCCAGCTCTCCGTTTTGGCATGCGAAAGCCTCAGAAGTTGGTCCAAGTGGTCGAGTCCCTACCAGTCACATGGGAGACCTGGATAAAGCTCTGGTTCCCTGATTCACGCCTACCAAGCCCTGGCTATTGCAGCATTTGAAGAGTGAACCGGCAGCTGGAAGATACCTTTATTTCTCTTGTGTATCTTCTTCTCTATATAAAACTCTTCCTTTCAAATAAATAATTTTTTAAGCATGAAAGCTTTGTTTTTCCATGGAAGCAAAAAGCACTTTTTTGTTAAGTGTTGAGTGGGAAGCATTTTATGTAGAAGGCAATGGTTTAGGATGAGTTTGGGGATGTCGTGGTACAGCAGTACTATTTTATCTTATGTTTAAGGAAAATCTTGATTTTAAATACAGAGTGATTAATGTTACATGTACTTCATAAAGATAAACCTGGCTGCTTACATCCTACTCTGTAATCTATAGCAATCCTATTTCTGCCTTCATCACTTTATTAAAACTACTTCCTCCCATGTCTGAAATGTTTTCCCTATTTCTTTAATAATATGCCAATTCTAATGAGTATAACTCACTCCCTGTATAATTTTCCTATTGTTAGTGTTTGGCAAGAGCAATCAATCTCCTCTTTTGAGAATATGCAATAGGCTGGTCTTCCAGAACTCCACTGCAAATGTTCTATTTCATCTCCTGCAGAGCCTCCTCTTCATTGCCCTTAAACTGGTCAGAAATTATGCAGTCAGTCACCTTGAGTGGCTCAGTTTTCCTTTAAAATCCTATCTGAAGTTCAGGATCTCTCCTGCTCTTTAATTATGCGTATGCATCTTGAATCTACTGCTCCCTCCACAGACACAACTAAGAAACAGCAAGAACAAATGCAAATTTCTGTCATATTACACTTGCTTTTATTTCAGCAACATAGACCCTTATTTTCTTCCTTCTTCCTGCTTTATTCTAATTGTAAAGTTTTTTTTTTTTTTTTTTTTTTTTTTTTTTTGACCTCAATGCTGCTATCAACTTGGTCTAGGAAATAACCATTTGTTTTCTCCCTATACTTTATACCTCATTATATTGTCCCATTTAATCTATGGATATATCTCATATTACTCTTCACAATTTAATTACTTCATAAGCCTTTGAATTTATAACTTTTTAAGCCAGAAAAACTTAGCCATTTCTATTTGGTTTATGTCACACCTTCAACAATGATATTTGCTGATACTATAGACAGTATGTGTTGAATAAATTGATAGATGAATACATTAAGAATTAGGATGGTGAATTGGTCCTTGGCAGGATGAAAAATCTCAAACATGGAAATAGATTTTTGCTTATAAAACAGTAACAAAATCCAGCCTAGATACATATACAACATAATTATATTAACTTGCAATACTAATTTCTAAAGTAGATATTATTATAACAAATTTTTGGCCTGATAACAGAGTTTGGAGGAACAAAGGAAAGAAAAACAATATTATCCTCAATCATTATGAGAAAATCATTGCTGGTAAAGGCAAGGCATCAGTGGTCAGCAACAGTTGTGACAAAACAGTTCTCTGTAGATGCTGCATTGTAGCAATTCTTTGAATACAACATCTTAATTACACATTTGTTATGATGACATTTTTGAATGAGTTACACTTTTATCTTTATAATTAATGACTTTTATATGTTAAATTGAAATGAAAAAATATTTCAAAAATGCATTTTAAATGAACAGGCATAAATTTTTTTAACATTGTCTTGGAAACATGTCCTTCTAACACCAAAATAGAAAAATAATTTGTAGGTGCTAAGAAAGTAATTCATACTTCATGAGTGAATGTTTGTTTCATACCATCTTGGAAGAAGAAGGTAATTGAAATGCCTGTATCCATTCAGTAATTCACTCAGGATTTAAGGATTCATTATAACTATCAGAGCTTTATTACTTTCTTAGTAGCTAAGGTAGGTTTTTATTTGAAAGTAGTGGGTGATATATAGTATACTTGTGCAATATAACATTGTTAGTCAGAAAACATGGAGTCATTCCATGGAACTATTATGTTCAGGTTATAGCTTTCTTGGTCCACTGCACAAAAAGCAACAACCAAACCTTACTTTTGACTGTGATTGTCACCTAGAGGCTACCTACTTGAAATTTTTTAACTTAAAAAAATTGCAATCTATAATTCAGGATATAAAGTACACAATTACTAAATAGTTTATGTATATATATACAATTATATATTTCTAAAAAGAATAATACAGTGACAACATATATATGTAACCATTTTCTATAAGTGTGTGTATATATATATATATATATGCAATCATTTTCTATTCTATGACCCTCAGTCAAGAAATGTGTAAGTTTTTAAAAATACATATTTCATTTAAGTTTGCCACAACATTTAAAAAAACCTCAATCAATTATGATTCAAAAAAACAATTTTCCAATCTTGTCTAAACCCTCTTCCTTTGGATTTTATGGCACTGTAATTGTTTTTTGTACATGTATTAGCACAAGTCTCCAGATGGTCTGGATACAAACGAAGAAACACACACACACACACACACTCACTTGTGATTATACTAACATATTAATTTTAGAGAATTCTGAGGGCTTTTATCTACAATTGGCAAATGTCCTCACTTAAAACGTAGAATCATTACCAATGGAAATCGTTCTAATAAGTAGGTTTCTCTCAGCTCACAAATATACCAGAATTCAAATGACTTCCACTTGGCCCCTTGTGCTTGTTGTTAACCTTCCAAACAAATTGCCAAGTAACCAAGAACCACATCACAATCTATTTTTTTTTTTAATTTTATTTAATGAATATAAATTTCCAAAGTACAGCTTATGGATTACAATGGCTTTTTTCCCCCCATAACTTCCCTCCCACCCACAACCTTCCCCTCTCCTGCTCCCTCTCCCCTTCCATTCACATCAAGATTCATTTTCAGTTCTCTTTATATACAGAAGATCAATTTAGCATATATTAAGTAAAGATTTCAACAGTTTGCACCCACACAGAAACACAAAGTATAAAATACTGTTTTAGTACTAGTTATAGCATCAAATCACAATGTACAGCATATTTATATTCACTTGTGAAGTTGTCTTTATCATGTCTTTTTCATGTCCTCATGTGGATTCATTACGTTTTGATATCCTTCAAGTTTGTCCTAATGGACGCTCTTCTTTTGTAAATAAATATGCTAGCAATAGATTTTCCAGTTCTTGTTTATCTTGAAATATTTAATTTTTCCTTCATTTTGTGGGAGATGTTACCTGAATTGAAAATATTTTCTTTTCTCTCAACACTAAAGATATCCTTCAACTGTCTTATCTTTTGTAGTTTGTGATGAGATCAGAAATATATTTATTAAAGGTCTATTTATTTATTTGAAATATAGAGTGACAGAGAGAAGGAGAGACCAAGAAAAAGTAAGGTCTTCCATCTAGTCTGCAAAGGCAAAAATAGCCAAGGCTGGGCCAAGCCAAAGTTAGGAGTCAGAAACTCCATCCTGATCCCCATTATGACTGACAGGAGCTTAAGTATTGGGCCATCTTGTGCATTTGCAGGTGAACTAGCAAGAAGTGAGATCAGAAGTTGAGCAACTAGGACTTGAAATGGCACTCTGATACGGTATGCTGGCATTACAAGAGATGGCTTAATTGCCTACAAAACAATGCCATTCCAAAGATCAGTGTTTAATCTTGAAGATCTATAAGTGTGAAGGCATGTTTTCTCTCGTTGCTTTCAAGATTTTATCTTTGTCTTCCATCAATTTGTCTAATATCACCATGCCAATGGTAATATTGTATGAGAGAGAACTTTGTGAACCACACTGACATTGAACTGGCCTTGAGCCCTAGCAGGGGGCAAGATATCCACCTAATCCAGGGAAGGAAAAGAACATTTCTTTCTACCCATCACCCCACATGGGCATCCAGCAACCAGCCAGGAGAAGGCACCATCTTGACACCAGTAGAGGCTGTGGTGGCCATGTTGCCCCCTGACTTTGAGGCTGCCTGGTAGGATTGACAGGGGCCTGGGCTTTGTGAGATATCTCCATCTCCTCAATGGTTCACAAGCTTCAGGGCTCAAAATGCCAATGTGGATGGAGCACCCACAGGCAGTTACTCTTAGAACATCTCTGCTCTCTCCATGAATGGGGCAAGCTCGCAGAACAAAGAAGGGATTATCTGCACCCTGTAACTATGCCAGCCTTGATTGTTGTGACTTGGGGATTTCTGTGGCTGTGCAGCAGGCTCAGAGCTCGCGGACTTCCTGGGGTGGATCCTTGCAGAGGTTTCAGTGCTCACGCTGGGTCTGCATGGATCATTTGTGCAGCTCATGTGCCAGCATGAGTGAGGGTTTGCCCACTGTGGGCTAATAATGAATATTTGTCACATTGGAAGAGAGGAGGTGAGGGTGTGATTATACAAACAGACGTGATCATACCCTCCCTCATGCAGATAGTAGAGGAGCGCTACCACCATCTCACTCACCCTAAGTGCTTGCCTCACCATTGAACACTGACCAGAGATCTCTGGTCCTACCAAGCACATGCCTCTGCGTATTCACTGAAGGAGCAGACACTCCACTAAGCCACAGTGGCATAGTTCAAAGACAAAGCCATTAGAGAAGAAAACTGACAAGTGTCTCCACAAATGCCTAAAAATCAATGCAGAAATACAAGAAACAGGAAAAAATAAGACAACATGACTCCCCCAAAGGAACACAACACCACTTCAGATTAGAATGTGAAGATGACAAAATTGATAAAATGACTGAAAAAGACTTCAAAAGAATGATCATAGGATTAATCAGAAGCAATGAGAAGCAAATACATGTTTAAAGAAATCCATTCAACCCAGCCATCCCACTCCTTGGAATTTACCCAAAGGAAATGAAATTGGCAAACAAACAAGCAGTCTGCACATTAATGTTTATTGCAGCTCAATTCACAATAGCTAAGACCTGGAACCAACCCAAATGCCCAACAACAGTAGACTGGATAAAGAAATTATGGGACATGTACTCTATAGAATACTATACAGCAGTCAAAAACAACGAAACCCAGTCATTTGCAACAAGATGGAGGAATTTGGAAAACATCATGCTGAGTGAATTAAGCCAGTCCCAAAGGGACAAATATCATATGTTCTCCCTGATCGGCAACAACTAACTGAGCACCAAAGGGGAAACTTGTTGAAGTGAAATGGACACTATCAGAAACAGTGACTTGATCAGCTCTTGTCCTGACGGTTGATGTACAATGTAATACTTTATCCATTTTAGTATTTTTTTTTGTTCTAGTACCATTGGTTGAACTCTTAATTAACACACAATTATACTTACGTGTTTAAATTTTAACTGAAAAGTGATCCCTGTTAGGAATTTGGAAAACATTATGTTGAGTGAAATAAGCCAATCCCAAAGGGACAAATACCACTTGTTCTCCTTGATAGGTGACAACTAACTGAGCGCCAAAAAGGAAACCTGTTAAAGTGAAATGAACACAATGAGAAACGGTGACTTGATCAGCCCTCACCCTGACTGTTGATGAGCAGCTTAATATGTTATCCCTCTTAGTATTTTTTTTTTGTTTGTTCTACTTAATACTTTTGGTTGAATACTGTAATCAATACACAATTCTTCTAAAGTGCTGAAACTTAACTGAAAAGTGATCACTGTTAAATATAAGAGTGGGAATAAGAGAGGGAAGAGATGTGCAATTCAGGACATGCTCAAGCTGACTTACCTCAAATGGTAGAGTTAGAAACATACCAGGGGATTCGAATTCAATCCCATCAAGGTGGCATGTACCAATGCCATCTCACTAGTCCCAGTGATCAATTTCTGTTCACAATTGATCGTACTGATAGGACTAAGAACCAAAGGGATCACAGAAACAAGACTAGTGTCTGCAAATACTAGCTGATAGAATCAAAAAGGGAGAGAATGATCCAACATGGGAAGTGAGATACACAGCAGACCCATAGAATGGCAAATTCCTAACAGCACTCTGGCCTCATAATCAGCCCTTAAGGCATGCAGATCTGGCTGAAATGCCCATGAGAGTATTTCAGGCATGTAAAGCCAAGACACTCTGGGGGAAAAAAAAAAAAAAAAACCTAAATGAAAGATCTCCAAGAGTGAGATCCCAATGGAAAGAATGGGTCATCAAAGAAGGAGGTACCTTTCTCTGAAGGGAGGAGAGTATTTCCACTTTGACCATGGCCTTGTCTAAATATGATCAGAGTCGGTGAACTCAGGGGGCTTCCATAGCCTTGGCAGCTCATGAGAAGAGCCTAGGGTGATTACTGAGGCCATAAACAAGAGTGTCAATTTGTTAAGTCAACAACAGGAGTCACTGTGCACTTACTCCTCATGTAGGATCTTTGTCCTTAGGGTGCTGTACATTGAGATTTAATGCTATAACTAGTACTCAAATAGTATTTTTCACTTTATGTTTCTGTGTGGGAGCAAACTGTTGAAATCTTTACTTAATGTATGCTAAACTGATCTTCTGTATATAAAGAGAATCGAAAATGAATCCTCATGTGAATGGAAGGGGAGAGGGAGTGGATAAGGGGAGGGTTGCGGGTTGGAGGGACGTTATGGGGGGGAAGCCATTGTAATCCATATTCTGTACTTTGGAAATTTATATTCATTAAATAAAAGTTAAAAAAAAGAAATCCATACATGATTTGGGTGAAAAATTCTCCTGTGAGATAGAGATTTTGGAGAGAAATCAAATTGAAATATTAGAAATGATAAATTCAATATGTCAAATGAAAATACAGTGGATATCTTGAACAACAGGTTTGGTGAGGCAGAAGAACAATATCTGAGATAGAAGACAAGTCTTTAGAAATACCTCAATAGCACCAAAAATAAAAAGAAGAAATTAGAAAAATAAAAAACATTGTTGAATATTTATGGGATACTATCTGATTACCCAACATACGAGTCTTAGTTCTTACAGGTGTGGGAAGAGAGAATAGATTGGAAGATCTATTCATTAAAATAGTACGGAAAATTTCCCTCATTTGGAGAAAGAAGGGACATGTGAGTAGAAGAAGCATATAGTATTCCTGGTAAACATGACCAGGAAAGATGTTAACTATGATGCATTGTAGTCAATTCTTCAACAGTAAAACATAAAGAAAATATTCTAAAACGTGCATGAGAAATGCAATGTACATGAGTATAACTGACATTCTGGGAATTATTACAGTCCTTGTCTCTGCTGTTGAACAGTTTTATTTTTCTTATTATTATTTGTTGAATTCTTTGCTTAGTGGAGGGTTTATCTTATGATTATAAAATAAACTGAAAGTATGTCATTGTAAAAATTAGAAGAATGACAAATGAATGCTGAGGGACCATGAAAGAATGGGAAGAGGGAAGTATGGAAAGAATCACTATGCTCCTAAATCTGTATATATGAAATACATGAAATTTTTCACATTAATAAAGAACTGTACCCACAAAAAGCATTTAATCTTTTCAAAACTAACAAAATGAAATTTTTTTAAAAAAATTATAAGAAAAGCAATTTTCTTCCTGTAGATAATTATAGTGCATATAATTCGGGATTCTGGAATCAGGCATCCTGAGTTTGATCCTTGGCTTTATGATTGATTATCCAAGTAGCCACTCACAAACAACTTACTTTTTCTATACATCCTTTTCTTTACCTTTAAAATGGCCAGATGAGTAGTGCTTCATTTACAGAATTTCTGGAGAACTAAAATGTGACATGCATAAAACTTAGCATAAAGTCACACTCAACATTTATTCTTTTTTTATGCTGCCCCAATAAATTATCAGGAATGAGGAGAAACATCTTATCATAAAATATTTTCTTTTCTTTTCTTTCTTTTTTTTTTTTTTTTGACAGGCAGAGTGGACAGTGAGAGAGAGAGAGAGAGAGAAAGGTCTTCCTTTTTGCCGTTGGTTCACCGCGCTGATCCGATGGCAGGAGCCAGGAGCCAGGAGCCAGGTGCTTCTCCTGGTCTCCCATGTGGTGCAGGGCCAAAGCACCTGGGCCATCCTCCACTGCACTCCCTGGCCACAGCAGAGAGCTGGCCTGGAAGAGGGGCAACAGGGACAGAATCCGGCGCCCCAACAGGGACTAGAATCCGGTGTGCCGGCGCCGCTAGGCGGAGGATTAGCCTAGTGAGCCGCGGCGCCGGCCGTTATCATAAAATATTTTCACTCTCTGTTTGTCTTGCCCCTTGATGTGGAATAAACATGCATATTTGAATATGCCATCAGTGACTTTCTGTGTGGCTCTTATTATTATTTATCTTTAATTTCATCATAGTTAAACTTGTGCAGTCCGTAAAGAAAATGTAATAATAATGGGGATTTATTAATCAAAGGAGAAGAATTTCACCTTATATGAGTAAAATATCAAAATGCGAAAAACATAATTCTTTTTTTTTAAGATTTTTTAATTTATTTATTTGACAGGCAGAGTTACAGTCAGTGAGACACAGAGAGAGAGACAGAGAGAAAGGTCTTCCTTCCGCTGGTTCACTCCCCAATTGGACACAACTGCCAGAACTGCGCCAATCCGAAACCAGGAGCCAGGTGACCCCTCCAGGTCTCCCATGCGGGTGCAGGGCCCAAGGACCTGGGGCCATCCTCCACTGCCTTCCAGGGCCGCAGCAGAGAGCTGGACTGGAAGAGGGGCAACAGAGACTAGAACTGGTGCCCATATGGGATGCTGGCACAGCTGGTGGAGGATTAACCTAGTTTGCCATGGCGCCGGCCCCCAAAACATAATTCTTAAAAAATCACTTCAGTTTATAATGGATAAGTTCTAAGGTAAAGAATATTCATTGATAATTAAGAGACTTAGGGTGATGACAAATATTGAGAATCAATAGCCTAATGTTTTTCCTTTTGTGAAATTTTGAATTTTTTATTGGCTTACACTTGCTTTTGTCTTGGTAACCGAGGAGTCATATGAACCCATCTGGTGCAGTGCAGCTTAACCAGCATCCTTTTGTTCCAGCTGTGGGCCAGGTGTGTTTGTCAACTTGTTTCCTTATCAAATCCTATAACTTGAATGTGTTTTTGTTTTGTTTTGTTTTTTAAAAAACTATTTATTTATTTATTTATTTATCTGAGAGGTAGAGTTACAGAGAGTGAGAGGGAGCGACAGATAGAAAGGTCCTCCAACCATTGGCTCACTCCGCAAATGGCCACAATGGCCAGAGCTTCAAGGATCCGAAGACAAGAGCCAGGAGCTTCTTCCGGGCCTCTCATGCAGGAGCAGGGGCCCAAGGGCTTAGGCCCTCTTCCACTGCTTTCCCAGGCCACAACAGAGGATCAGCTGGAACTAGAACATACACGCATATAGGAATCTGGTGCCTACTGTACCACAGTGCCAGGCCCTGAATGTGTTTTGATTCCCAAACCTGTGTAGACAGATAATATCCCAAGTTTTATTAATATCCTGAGAGGGTGAGAGTTTAATGAATTAAGTAGTTTAGGAGGTGAGTCTTGTGGGAGAGTCCTTCTTCATGGGAAGCGTGGTTGGGATAATTGCCATGGGAAAATTGGTTACAGAAGCATCAGCTGGGCACAGCCCCACTCTCTGCTTCCTAGTTTGTCAAATGAAACTTCCTCAGCAAGTGCTCAGTCATTGCCATCTGCTACTTCACCAGGTGCCCAACCAATGGAGCAACATGACTTGGACCTAAAAACTCCAAAACCGTGAAATAGATGAACCTTTCCTCTTTTTAAATTATTTGTCCTGAGTGTTTCTTTGTATTAACAAATATTGAATAATACAGCAAGTTAGAGGTTTACACAGTGGTTTTATCTTTCGACTTTCAGTTCAATGATTCTCCTCAGCTTTTTCTTTTTTTTTTCTTTTTTAAAGATTTATTTATTTATTTGGAAGTCATAGTTACATAGAGAGAGAGGAGAGGCAGAGAGAGAGGTCTTCCATCTGCTGGTTCACTCCCTAGTTGGGCCTCAACAGCCAGAGCTGTGCTGATCCAAAGCCAGGAGCCAAGAGCATCTTCCAGATCTCCCACTCGTGTGCAGGGGCCCAAGGACTTGGGAAATCTTCTACTGCTTTCCCAGGCCGTAGCAGAGAGCTGGATTGGAAGTGGAGCTGCCGGGACTCAAACTGGCATCCATATGGGATGTTAACTCTACAGGCGGCAGGTTTACCCACTACACCACAGCACCAGTGCCCTCAGCTTTTTCTTAAGAACTGATTATAAAGTCAAAGTGATTGAATGTACACAATAGTCCATCATAAGAAACTTCACACTGACTTAGAAAAATCATACTAGATCCCGTTTAGTGAAATATTGAAATACAAAAGGAATGATTTGGCCATGTCACACTGTTTCTGAGATCTTGGATCCATTGTCCCCAATGGAAAGTAAAGAACAAAAACTTTGCAAGGAAAAGAACTCATTGGCTTGTTTCCGAAGCTCTGATTGCATGTCGTCAGCCTGGGTGAGTTCGGTGAGAGCAGAGATGCAAATGCAGCGTGTTCTGGGCAAGGTGCTGACAGGAGCGCAGGCGGATGCTGTGGGAAGGCTGCTCAGTGAGCTGTGACTTGTGAGCTCAAGCATTCGTCCGCATGCTTTTTGTTATGTGACTGTTTATCCTCTGTCTCAGAAGTTGATTTATGAAGGTTGACAAGGCACTATATAAACACAACACTGTGCTACTTGAAAAACAAGAGAAAATGATATATTAAGACACAGCGGCCCAATTGTTTTGAGATCTTAACTCCCATGCCATAGCAGGACAAATGAAAACTCATTAGAAGTGAATATTCCTGTCCTTCATACTTGAAAATGAGCTTTTGAGCAACTGCCAGGAAGATCTCTGCGGAATCTAAGTTTTGATATCCTGTGCTTAAGTAGTTTACACTTACTTGATTGACAGTCTGTTGCTATAGTATTTCATTTTCTGATAATCCCATCAACCCAACTTAAAAGAAAAGTCAAAAACCAAAATACAAAAATCCAAAATTTGGAAACTTAGCATAGGTGCTCCTACGGTTATACATGGAAATAATTTAAAGTGTCCGGTTTAGAACATTTCCAATTACACTCGCAGGCTATTTTATCTAACAATGGGAATGACTCTTTAAACTCATTTCATGGTAAGCTGGTGATAAAGGATTTCATATCTGATATCAGAACTACAACTTTTGTGTGATATAAAAATTGGTGGGAAATTTGTAATTCTATTTCTTTCAGATGCATATGAATTTGATAGAAATCTTAGTGAGAAAGTCAGGTACAAAAATGTGATATTCTCTCTGTAGTTGAATAAACCTTTTTTTTTTTTTTGAATTCTTATTACAATGGTGGAAAGAATTGTAATCTACATCAGTTGCATATATTGCCTTACCACCCTATTTCCGAGGATTGTATCTTTGGTTTTGTGGAGCTCTAGATATAATAGATGACAGAGAGTAAGTGTGTGCAGCCTCCAAGCAAATAATTAGCCTGTCATTTTCTAAAATATCCTCCTTCAGGTTGGGACATTTTTGCCACATACTGAACCTAAACACAGGTCTCTTCCAGTTTTTGTTTTTGTTCTTTTGTTCCCAAATCTATTTAGAATTATCAGGTAACTGGTACAACTTAAAGAGTTTTAGGCTCCGTTGTACCACATCCTACAAGCAAAAGGAAAAAAAAAAAAAATGAGCGGCTGGGTCTGTGATGTCGTGGGTAAAGCTGCTGGCTGCAGTGCAGGCGTCCAGTATGGGTGCTGATTCAAGTCCTGGCTGCTCCACTTCGGATCCAGCTCTCTGCTATGGCCTGGGAAAGCAGTACAAGATGGCCCAAGTCCTTGGGCCCCTGCACCTGTGTGGGAAACCCAGAAGAAGCTTCTAGCTCCTGCCTTTGGCTTGGCATGGCTCTGGCCATTGCAGCCAGTTAGGGAGTTAACCAGCAGGTGGAAGACCTCTCTCTCTCTCTGCCTTTTTTTCTCCCTCTGTGTAACTCTGCTTTCAAATAAATAAATATATATTTTTTTTTTTACAATGAGCATTGAGCATTATCTGTTTCCTCAATATCCAGTAGGGGAACAGAGCATAGAGAAATCTTTGCTCACCAAGGTTCCCAAAGTTTTTTAACTTCTCTGTCCAACTCGCATACTTAGATTCCACCTTTAGGAAAGGTGACAAGTGTGTAAAGGTATTGAAATTCCTTGAATTAACTGAGTTAAAAATACCCCTTATAAAAATGGAATCTTAAAATAGAAATTAAATTCTATTGTAAAGAAAAATAAAGGTGCATTTTCTGTTTCTGTTTATAGTCTAAAATTTATATTTCTAACTTAATTGTTCTAGATATAATAAAAGTTTACTGTATTTTTAACAGCTCTTTACATTTAAGGCCTCATAGTAAGCATTCTTATTAACTGTATTACTTTTCATTCACACTGAACAAGAAAATTGGATATTTTATACATACTTATTATTATTCTCTTTTATATTGGCAAGTACACCAAAGCTCAAAAACATCATGTATTACTATTTTAGAATTACACAGTTAGTAATTGGTGATTTCACGATTTTAATGCAGATCAAATTGACATTGAAATCAATGTCATTGATTTGAAATCAATGAGGTATTTCAGCAGAAGGATAGACGTCCAAAATATATAATTTACTGTAGATTTCTGCTAATAAATTACCAGAGTACTTTAATTGTATAGTTGACAAAAAATAATTCTACTATAATGAGTCATTAATGATTTTCTATTTAATCTTTACCAACTATAATCTGAAATCATTGGGGCAGATACTATCACAAACAAAACAAGTGAAGGCAGTGGCTTTAAAGTCAATGTGATGGTATAATCATTCTAACCCTCTACAGTGATTCCATTTCCCAAGTATCCACATCATTGTTAGATCCCATCCTCCTAAATATAGGCTGTTTCTCAGTGTCCAGTAAAGTGCATTAAGAGAGACACTGTTTTAATTCAAAGATTGTATTACACCTTCTTCCTTCAGTTTTTAGATAATTTATTTTAGGAATCATCCTTTTAGAAACAGTCACCATCCTACAGGAAGTCTGTTGGCCATTTGGATTTCATCCTTTGAAAAATGCCTGTTCATATCCTTTGTCCATTTCTTCACTGGTTTATTTGATTTGTTGTTGAGTTTCTTGAGCTCCTTATATATTTTAGACTTTAATCCTTTATCAGTAAATAGTTTGCAAATATTTTCTCCCATTCTGATGGTTTTCTCTTCACTTTTAATTGTTGTGAGGAAGACAGAAGAGATAATAGATTAATAGAATACTTATTTTACTGATATATTTGTGACTTGCTATTATCACAATACTACAAAAAGTGAATTTTAAAAGGGACTTTTACTCTCATGAATGCATCTTTGGAGCTCTGGCTTGCTCAGGGATTTTCTCAATGGAAACATTCAACTGAAATGTTTCTAGGAAGCTGAATTTTCTCTGACTTCCTTAGTAGTTCAGCCCTCAGTCCCTGGCATTCTCCAATCTATTCAACACCACTCATAACAGGGTGGGTACTGTCATACTTCCAAGTGACTCTCACAGGCAAAGTCTCTTGCTAGTTAATTCCTGGATGGCTTTCACTAAAGTACTCGACATTTGCTTCATAGGTCATGCTTATTTCTGCTGCACACAGCTACTTTGCAATGTGGCCGCCTCTCCCTGTACCACAAGACAGGTGGTTCCAACCCCAGGTTTTTATCTTCAATTATTTGGTGGCTCCCTGGAAGAATAAAACACATGCCGAGACAGAATTCCAGCATCCTATAAAATGTATCAAGATCAGCGTTCCAATGTATGCAGACATTTTAATAAAGAAACATAAGTAAAATTGTTCATCAGAGTGTTAATGTTGAAAAGATAACAAACTCAATAGATGACAATATGAAAGCAGTTTATTAAATTATGGTACATCCATGCTCTTAAATACTGTAATGACCTTATTATTCAGCATTTGGATGGTAAAAAATCTATTAGACCTATGATGGGAATTATGGATTTGTTATAGGAATTAGAAATAATAAATATGCAAAATGTAGGAAGTGGAAGAATCAGAGCAACAGCACATAACCAAAATGTCTAAAGTAAGTTGAAGTTTGCAGGATAATGAAAGCAGTCAAGAATATTTAAACATCCAAGAGAGACTGTGAAAGTAGACTTGCTGCCACCACACTGGGGCGGGGGGGAAAGTGTTCTTTCTGTGTAGTCATTAGTGTTGCAGGTCCATAGCCATTTTTTTAAAGGTTTATTGATTGATTTGAAAGTTACAATGAAGGAAAAAAAGGGGGTAGGGTGGGGGAGATCTTCCATCTGCTGGTACACTCTTTAAATAGCTGTGATGGCTAGAGCAGGGCTAGATGGAAGCCAGGAACCTGGAACTAAATCTAGTCTGTCACAGGGGTAGCAGATGTACGTGGGCGATCTTCTGTGGCTTTCCCAGGCCCATTGGCAGGCAGCCAGATTGGAAGTGCAGCAACAGGGACTCAAGCCAGTGTTCATAAGGGAAGTCAACTTTGCAGGCAGCAGCTTAACCTTCTGTGCCACAAAGCTGGCCCCAGGGGCATCCTTAATGGTGGTCTTGAATCTGCCTCTGGTTAGCATGGCCAGAAGTCAGGAATATGAATTGAATGTGAAAGAGGGAACAGTAAGAAATAGATGGGCATCCATCTGCCACTTAGGTAATTGTGACAACCTTTACAGTAATGCTTTCTGTTCACTTTTGCCTAATCACTTTCTTTTTTTCAGCTGGCCTTTACAAATGTGCAGAGAAGATGATTCTGGAAAATAGTGACCAGTTTTTCTAACTTAGGAAATCTTATTTCAGGGGCCGGCGCTGTGGCACAGCGGGTTAACACCCTGGCCTGAAGCGCCAGCATTCCATATGGATGCTGGTTCGAGTCCCGTCTGCTCCACTTCCCATCCAGCTCTCTGCTGTGGCCTGGGAAAGCAGTAGAAGATGGCCCAAGTGCTTGGGCCCCTGAACTCACGTGAGAGACCAGAAAGAAGCTCCTGGCTCCTGGCTTCGGATCAGCGCAGCTCTGGCCGTTGCAGCCATTTGTGGAGTGAACCAGTGGATGGAAGACCTCTCTCTCTCTCTCTCTCTCTCTGGCCGTTGCAGCCATTTGTGGAGTGAACCAGTGGATGGAAGACCTCTCTCTCTCTCTCTCTCTCTCTCTGCCTTTCCTCTCTCTGTGTGTAACTCTGACTTTCAAATAAATAAATATATCTTTAAAAAATCTTATTTCACCTACAACTCAACATTGAAAGTGAATTTATGACTATTAATCTATTTGATGTATCTGATAATTATTCACTACCTATAATGTCTTGTCCCTATGACTACATACTGAAAATAGCTACAGTAACAGATCCTACCACACAGAATACATAATCTAACAGAGGTGGAGAACTGCAGGCAAAACTGATACCAAAACAGGAAAAGCACACTGATAGAGAAAGTAGAAGGTGGTTTCCAAGCACCTAAAAGTTGCAGCTCATCGAGATATGGGGATAAGAGACTGTATCCCAGATTCAGTTACTTTTAAAAGCACACTTGGAAAATTAACAGAATTTATTAGAAGCATTTGCTAGAGCTTTTGTGTACCTATCAAGGGATTGACTATTACAGGAGAAGGTATAGAACAAATAATACCAAATAAGTGTTTAACAAAAAATGAATACTTTCACACTTGCAAATACCCTGTAGCAACAATGAATTTCTGCCTGAAGGCTTCTGGCCACAAGAGCATGTTTATCCTAGGGCAATATTATGATTTCCATGAACCCTAGACTAATTGGTCTTTGTGGGCCCTTCCTCTACTAAAATTTTTTTAAATTAAATCATATGGTTGACTATGTTAGTGTAAATACAGATATAAGCCATCTTAGTTTCTCAGATTTGAAGCCAAATCAGTCATTTAGATCTAAAGATTTTCTTTGAGCTTCCATCTTTAGTTAAATAGCCACTTTTTTCAAATAGGAGTATGTAAGCTTGTGTAATGGAGACTAACAATCATTTGGCTAATTTGAAGTTAGGAATTCCTGTACCCCCCAAAAATAAATTGATGATATTTCAACCTTATAAATAAACTTTCCATAGTGGACTGGATAACTGAACAGAGTTTTGAGCATTGCTTGGAAATTTGCACTTCATTTTTCCAGATGAGATTTAATATTTTAAATATCTCTAAAGAAAATGATAAGCTAGGATTAAATATTTGTAACAAAGTAATCAAATTAATGGTTTTAACAAATAAAGTCCCACAAATCAATAACACACAAAAACACACCAACAACAGAAACAACTAACCTGATTGAGAAAATGGGCGATGTTAACTCATTCGTTTAAAGATAATATCTAAGTTGCTAATAAATATAACATAATATAAACCTCAATGGTAAAAATATCTATTATTTTAAACCTAACCTTTATTTATTTAAAGTTGTCACATTTCAGTCTTTTATTTGTTTTGCTCTATTGTTTATTTACTTATTGGAAAGTAAAAGGATAGAGAAAGCCAGTGAAAAAGAGGGATCCTCCATCAGCCATCACTCCCCAAATGCCCAAAACAATTGGGGCTGGGCCAGGCTGAAACCAGGAACCAGGAACTCAGTGCAGTGTGACAGGGACTCAACTATTTGAAATATCATTGTTATCTCCCAGATTATCAGAAGCTAAGCTATAATATGAACCCATGCACTCTGGCACAGGAAGTGAGAATCCCAAGCAGTGTCTCACCACTACATCAAACATTTATCCTCTACATATTAAAATAAAACCTATTTTGCTTTAATTGCAAAGGCCTTGTTATACAGATATGTACTACCCAATGATATAGTCATAATTTAAAGGATATTCTCTCATTCCTGTGTTTCTAGTATATTCTTTCTGAAAGCAGTTATACAATTCATGTTAATAAACTTCAATGTTTATATTCTTTTAGATTCTTAATTTCTACATTTCTGATTTGATAACCAGAAATATGTCAATTTCATAAAGGATACTCAGAATTATTTTCATAGTAGAAATATCAAAGCAACCTATTATACAAAAATGTTTTATTGGTTAAAGCTTAATGATGCTATAAAATATTTTCAAAGATGTTAGAATACTTCAAACAGTTTACAGAAAATGGAAAAAAAGTATGAAAGTAATCAGTGAAAAACAATATTTGTTATAAAAATTTATTTTTGTTAGATTTGGAAAATGCATGCTATGGAAAAATTATGCAACAGTTTTTAAGAATTTTTACACTAAAATAAACTGCTATATTTAGTTCATTCTTCAAGGAACTTTATGATGTCCTTTTGTGTTTGATAATGTAAGACGAGACTAATAAAAATGATTCACATGTTTTATATACAATTCTTTGTATAATATTAGAGTAAATATGATATTCTAATTATTAGACTGAGAATGGAGAGAGAACCTTACCCCTAAGGGATAGATGAGTTCTGCTTTAGAGTAACTCCCTGAGATACTTCTCTGTCCAGATGTCTACAGCTCATTACCAGCTTCAGTGTGGCCCTTGAACTTATCTTTTCAATGGATAGGCAAACTAATAGGAAGGTGAGCTTGGAGAGCACATTTTTTGTTATCCTCATACTTAGATCTCACCTATAACAAGGCTTCCAGGCAAATCTGACATACTTAAAACAGTTGCAAAATTTTCAAAGTGATTTTAGCAAGCATGGTTGCAATTCATTTCATCTGCCCAAAGCAAATGGGATACGTTTACTCATAAATTCTAAAACTGATCAGTAGAAATCATCATGAGGTATTCTGCATCCCCTGATACCTAACAACCACTGATACTGACAGTGCATGAAATAGAAAGTTAGTTTGGAAGGACAGATACACAGGTAATTATTGTCACTCCTTTTATCTAAGTATCACTTTCTGTGGAGTTTCTCACCGTTTCGTTATAAATCTTATTTAATCATTTTTGTTTAGTTTTAGATTTTTGCTTATATTCGAAGAATAATATCAATCCCCATAAGCATTCATCATCAATATGGAAACAAAAATACACTGCTCTTATAATACTCAAAGCACCAAAATAGTTTTATTAATAGAGATTTCTTAATAATGAATTTAAGTTCCTGGGATCAACATTTTATAAATCCTCAAAAAGCTTTTATATGCTAAAGCAACTTCCAGTTCTCAAGGGAAGTGAAAATAAAAATAAAAAAGACTTTGTTCATTCAGTCATTCATCATCAAACAAATATGGCTATCTTCTGTAGTGTACTACAATGATAAAGACTCATTGTACTAATGTGGAAGAAAGTACTAAAAGGAAAAGTAGATTTTTCAATACTTACTAAATTCTAAATTAATAGTTTAAGTATATAATTGATACTAATATAATAACTAATCTATTAATTAATTAATATAGTCCCATGAGTCTCTGTGACAAAAAGTAATCATTTGTATGCTTCCTAAAATAATTACTAAGAGGACAGTCTTTTAAACTTTTCTTTCTTCTGTATATTATTTATTTTATTTATTTGAAGGGCAGAGAGACAGGGAAAAGGAGAGGCAGAGATCTCCCACACTCTGGATAACACCTCACACACTCTCAATTGTCAGGCTTGTGCCAGGACAAGGTTAAGAGCCAAGAACTCAATATCCAAGTTTTCCACATGAGTGGCAGGGGCTCAACCACTTGCACTGTACTCTGCTGCCTCCTAGCACATTAGCAGTAAACTGGAATGATGAACAGAGTTGCTTCTCGAATCCAGGCATTCAGAACCGGATGTATTAACCACTAGCCCCAGTACCAGATCTAGACCACTCTTCAAGAAAGCTTCAGAACAAATATACTCCAAGTTTCCTTCTCTAGTCTGAATATGTGTGTTCTCCCCCCCAAATACATGCTGCAAGTTAATATGAAATGCAGTAGTATTAGGAAGTGTGATGCCTTTGGGAGAGGATTAGGTCCTAAGGCAGAACCTATACAAATGGGATGAATGGCCTTATAAGTGAGGTCTGAGGGAGCAGAAAGCAATGTAAAGATACTGCAAGAGGAATGGGCCTTTTCCAGACACGGGATGTGCTGCTGCCTGACACTGGACTTCACAATCTCTAAAACTGTGAGAAATAAATTTTTATTGTTTATAAATTTTTGCTATTGTAGCAGCAAAAGTTGACCAAGACAACACCTTATCTGACCTTTTATCCAGAAATCCTTTTTTTTTTTTTTTGACAGGCAGAGTTAGACAGTGGACCTTGTATAAATTTAGACTATGTTTGAATTTAATATGCCATCTTTCATTGCAAAATATACCTAACAAATTTTGCTGAATTAAAAGATGCCTAAAATGAAAGAGTGTTTGTGTGTGTGTGTGTGTGTGTGTGTGGTGGGATGGGAGGCAACAGAGAGAGAATGCAGTAGGGAAAGGTAAGAATTTTAAGCTGCTTCAGAAATAGCTGTTTTTATTAAGTCTCAAGTTCAACACATCCCCTAACAGAGCAGCACTGTAATAAAACTCCTCTCTCCAACGCTGAGATTCATAGCATTGAATATAAATTCTCTCTATCGCTGTTTTCATGGGTCTTTAGGCATTTCCTAACTAGTAATCCAGTCTCTAACATGAAAACAGGGTATATACTGATTGCTTGAACCTTGGAATCCTCATCCAGAAGCAACAGCACTGTTAGAACTTTATGACTAGCACATTTAGGATTATCATAGGTGAAAAGCTGGATTTTTTTCTAATCTTTTTTTTTTAATTTTTAAGATTTTATTTACTTATTTGAAAGGTAGAGTAACATACAGAAAGAAGGAGAGAGAGAGAAAGAGAGAGAGAGAGAGAGGTCTTGCATCCGTTGGTTCACTCCTCAAATGGTTGCAACAGCTGGAGCTGAGCCCATTTCAAGCTAGGAGCCAAACACTTCTTTTGGGTCTCCGATGCAGGTGCAAGTGGCCAAGCACTTTGGGGCCATCTTCTGCAGCTTTCCCAGGCCATTAGCAGACAGCTGGATTGGAAGAGGAGCAGCCAGGACACAAACTGGCACCCATAGGGGATGCTGGTGCCACAGGCAGATGCTTCACCACTATTCCACAGTGCCAGCCCCTTTTTCTAACCTTAAACTCACAATGGTGTAGTTCAAAGAGCTTGGAATTTAGGACTGATAAAAAGTAAAGATGATAATATTTAGGAAACTCTTAAAGACATGTCTAAGATTTGACCAGATGAATTAAAAAAATATTCAGGGTTATGAGTTTGACTCGTCATTAAGACCTGCTTGGAATGCCTGTGTCCCATATCAGAGTGCCTGGATTTGAGTCTTTGCTCTTGATTACAGTTTCCCTCTGGGAGGCAGCATGTGAAGGTTCAAGCTGTTCGGTCCTTTCCACTCATGTGGGAGACCTAGATTAAGTTCTCTGCTCTGACTTTGAACTGGCCTCATCTGAACTGTTCCAGGGATTTAAGGAGTAAAACAGCAGATGAAAGTCTCTCTTTCTCTATTCTCTCTCTCTCTCTCTCTCATTTTCTATCTTTGTTTCTTTCTTCCTCTCAAATAACTGTTTTTTAAAAGGAAGAAATATATTTCAAGCAGAGTCAATGTTGCATGCAAAGTATAAAATGGAGAGAAATTCTGGTTTTCACTAAAAAACTAGTTAGATCAGTATTGTTAAAATTCAAAGTAAAGAAGAAGCATGTAGAGCCAGAAATTGAATGTGGAGAGGAAAAGATGTTCAAGAGTTGGAAAAAATGAATTCAAATTCCAGCTCTGGAAAGCACTATTTAATAATGACACAAGTTACATATTCTTTCTAAGCTTCAGTAGCCTAATATGTAATATGGAGGCAGAAATATTGACATTTCAATGCTGTCCTATGAATTGAATACAGTAGGATAATATATTTTTTTTTTGCCTAGTGGATGGCATATTGTACCTACACTCAATACACAATAGCTATTTTTATAGTACTCTCAGAGGAGAACTTAGTAGTCCAGCAATGGATCCAAGATTCCTTTCCTTGATGACTGTGGTATTTGTTGTGCCTATTTACTAAGTAGTTTGATCCAGTTAGTCAATGACTATTGACTAGGACGAGTGTATGTCTCTACTCAGGATGCATAATGTCACTACATTACAATGTAATTGCATTGCAGTTAATATTTTTCACTTAAATTTTCAGTTTGAAGCATGATGTGCCAGCATGAAACATATAGAATCCACATGCTCATTGGTTCAATTGCTGTGAGATCTGAGTAATACTTCTAAATTTTTAGAAACTTCGACTTGCTAAAAGAAGTGTGGCTGAAATGGAGTCAGGGTCTATTTTCTAAAAACACTTGGGCAAAAACTGTCAAAATGTGATCCATCTGTTCACACATGAGTTGTTCAATATTAATAGGATGGGTAATCAGGAGAATTATTTAATTAGTCTCCATGGATAGTACAACAAGTAACAACAATTATGTTTACCCTTATAACAGCAGTGCTGTTGTTGCTCAAAATCAGCTCAATTTGTGTTCGCAATATGATTTTAAATGATATTGGTGCCCTGGCAATTTAAATATAACAGGCTGTTACAACTCAGAGTGAAGCAAGCAAATCGATAAGAGCAACAATCCCAAATAGTCAGTGAGAACTGACTTCACTAACACATACTGCTGGCGGTCCCAGTCCTGCAATCCTCTCCAGCGTTGGAATTTGTAGGCTGGCTTCCTGACACTGGGAGACACACTGTAGGAAAAGTAAGGCCATAGGGATCAATCATGTGTTCTAACATCTTTACTCTTTCCCACGTCTCATTTGAATAAAATATTGCAAAATTTTTACAATATCGTGATGTTAACATTTAGAATTGCAGAGCAGAATTTGAGCAATGCATGTAAATGTAATATGGGCAGGCTTCATCAAGTCAATTGAAAATCTTAAAATTTTGAGTTCTCCCTCATAAGTATGAATTGTGACTGGAGAATGTCTTAGGATTCAAGCTGCAACATTTTTCCTGGGATTTCAGTCTATTTGGCAGGCCCTACAGAATTAGAGTTTGCCAATCCCCAGAATAGGATAAGGCAATTCCTTGAAATAAGCCCCTGTCTATATTTTCATACCCTATTGGTTTTATTTGTCTGGAAAGCCTTAATGTACTAGTTATGTGACATTGGACACCTTATTAAACCACTATTTGCTTCGGTTTACCCATCCTCTAGAATGAGAAAACTATACTGTGGGTGTTATAAGGATTAAATAAGCTTACACATTTTCAGCATGTACAAAACATAGGAAGATATACAGTCAATATTACATGTGTGGATGATATTTCAAAGCATTTGGGGCCATGCTTTCTCTTACAAATTTCCTGCTAAGTGAATTCTTCCAGAGAATTCCTACCACAGTGTAACTAGATTAATTTTTTTCTGAAGGTATGCATCTGAAAATAAGAACATATAAATTACATCTATGTTCTTACTTCTCTCAATCCACATAAGCATTATCTGCTTTGTTCTCTTGCCTGTGATCTTCTAACAAAAAATTATGGTTTCTAAGACCCAGAGGAGTTATCTGACTCTGGAAATTCTAAAGCTCTTTATTCTTTTTTACTTGAGAACAGGACCCTCATTCAAAACAATCAGCTTGTTAAAATTAGATTCAGTATTGAACTTATTTTCAGAGGAAAAGGACAGATACAGTTTGAAGAACTTTAATATGACTAATAATTGACTAAAGTATTTAGTGAAGAGCATGTATCCCCTGAGTTAGACAAAAGACACTTTTAAGAAGTCCAGAAATATCAAGACTTAGGAAAAAAATGGGGTTGCTTATTCTGTCAAGTTATACCACCTACTTCACCAGGGAAACTGATTTTATCAAGGCAAAATTCCCTACTACCCACAGGCCTAACACTGTCATATCTGAATTGTTTCAGTGATATGCCAACTGACTTCCCAGCCATCAGTTCTTTCTCAAAGGAAGACCGTTAACCATACTATGGACTATTGTATCCCTCTAAAAAGAAAAAAAAAAAAAAAAAAAAAAAAAACAGAAACAGAGCAATGGGAAGGTAAGATGGATGATAGAAAGGCTCATGGCATTCACAATCTTTTGCTTTAAAAAACTTCCCTGTTGTTGGTTTCCCTTTTCTTTCCTTGATGCATAAAAGTCTTTAAAAACCTGTCCAACTTATTATCCTATTCCCAAAATTCCCTTAAATGTCCCTCTATATTCCCATAGGACATTACACATTTCACAGATGATCTTTTCTCTGGCTATTCCACTATTTTTTTGTGTGACTTGATTGATTTATACATGATTTTCTTTATGCCTAAAATATACTTCAGACCCTCCTTGATTGAAAAGATTTTTTATCGGTTTAACATAAAGGTATTACATTAGTAAGGGTGGACTCATTGCTATAAAAAGTAGGTCCAAAATCTCATGATTTAACATAATAGATTACACTTTAGGTATTTGTCAAGCTACACTCCATATAGTTATTCAGGGACCCAAGCAAGTATTATCTTCATACTATGATTTGTTAAGGCCTCAGAGTTCTCCACTGTATCCTGTGTATAATCAAGTATTAAGACAATATTTGAGAGTTTTCTACAAATTATCCCTGGAACAGGTACATGGTGTTTGCATGTCTATTGGTGAGAAGTAATAAATTAACACATATGCATTTAAGGACCCTAAATGTAGAATATTCCTGTTAAAAAGATTCAAAGCAGAAAACAAAGGAAGCAAGTAAACATTTGTAGAACCTCCCCTAAAACAAGTTAAATGTTATGTCAGTGTGTCTTTCAAAGTGTCATCAGGTAGAAATACTCTGTTGTTGATGATGACAGTTTTTGTCCCTGTAGTAGCGTTTACCATAATGAATGGAAATTCATTTGTTTGCAGATCTACTTTCATGAGAGGATTCTGAGTTCTTAAAGAGCTTTTATTTTTTAATTTTTTCCTCTCTAGTAGGTATATTTGACAAATAGTAGATGTATAATAAATACAAATTGAAGAGTGACAAGAAATTAATGATATTCAAGTCTATTTCATGTAATATAAAAGAATTCATTTGATCACTATTAAAATCATTAAGCAGAATATGAAACCAGTTCTGAGACTTAGACTTTCAGAAAGTGGGTAGGATTCCATTATCAAAGTTGAAGAAAGAAAAGCAGAAAAAGAAATGACTCAATGTAATTGGAAGTAAGATGGATTTATTATCTATTTATTTATTTATTTTTATTTATTTAAGCATTTTACTTCTCTACCAATGTGTGTGAATACAGCAGGCCAGAGATTGACTTTGAGTTATAGAAGGAAGAGAGATGAACTTTGCCTAAGGAAATTTAAAGAGTAGCACTGAAAGATAGGGAAGAACTGACTTAAAAGAAATGAGATACAACAATAATTTTTAACTAAAAACATTTTTTAAGATTTACAAACTTCATGCGTTTCACAAATGCAAATTTAGGAACATACTGATTCTTCTCACCCTATGCTCCCTCCTATCCACACTCTCACCCTTGTTCCATATCCCTCTTCTATTCACATTATTATTTGTTACTAAGATCTATTTTCAATTTATACATATAAGATTAACCCTACATTAAGTACAGAGTTCAACAAATAGTATGGAAAAATCTGTCCCTAAACAGTAAAGAAAAGTGTTGTTCAAAATCATCACATTTCACAGTGTCAAATTCACTTCTAAAGATTACCTTTAGGTATTCTATTAGTTACCACAGGCCAGGGAGAAATATGATGTTTGTTGTTTGGGGACTTGCTTATATTACTAAGAACAATGGTTTCCAGTTGGATCTATTTTGTTACAAATGACAGGACTTCATTTTTTATTGCTGTGTAGTATTCATGGTGTGCATATCCCATATTATCTTTATCTAGCCTTCAGTTAATAGGAATCTGGGTTAATTCAATAGCTTAGTGATTGCAAATAGAGCTGCAACAAACATGGGGGTACAGATAACTCCTTCATATGTGGTTTTATTGCTTTGGGTAAATTCCCAGGAATAGGACAATTGGGTCATATGGTAGGTCTATATTCAGATTTCTGAGGTATCTCCATACTGTCTTCCACAGTGGCAGTACCAGTTTACATTCTCACCAAGAGTGGATTAGCATACCTTTTTCCTCATATTCTCACCAGCATTTGTTGTTTGTTGATTTCTGTGTTTAAGTCATTCTAATGGGGATGAGGTAAAACCTCATTTTGCTTTTGATTTGCATTTCTCTGACAGCAAGTGATCCTGAGTATTTTTTCATGTGTCTGGTTGGCCATTTGTATTACTCTTTTGAAAAATGTCTGTTCATGACATTTGCATATGTCTTTTTTTTTTTTTTGACAGGCAGAATGGACAGTGAGAGAGAGAGAGAGAGAGAGAGAGAGAAAGGTCTTCTTTTTTTCGTTGGATCACCCCCCAGTGGCCACTGCAGCCGGCGCACCACGCTGATCCGAAAACAGAGCCAGGTGCTTCTCCTGGGCTCCCATGTGGGTGCAGGGCCCAAGGACTTGGGCCATCCTCCACTGCACTCCCAGGCCACAGCAGAGATCTGGACTGGAAGAGGAGCAACCCGGACAGAATCCGGCACCCCGACCAGGACTAGAACCCTGTGTGCCAGCGCCTCGGGCGGAGGATTAGCCTATTGAGCCGTGGTGCTGGCCTTGCATATTTGTTAACTGGATTGTTTGTTTTGTTGTTCTTGAGTTTCTTGAGTTTTTATATATTCTGGATATTAATCCTTATCAGTTGCATAATTGCAGGGAATTTATCCCATTCTATCAGTTGCCTCTTCAATTTACTGAGTGTTTCTTTTGCAGTGCAGAAGCTTCTCAGTTTGATGTATTCCCTTTTGTAAATTTTGGCTTTGATTGTGCTTCTGGTGTCTTTTCCAAGAATTCTTTGCTTACACCAATGTTTTGCAGGATTTTCCCATTGTCCTCTAATGATTTGATAGTATCAAGTTGCAGATTCAAGTGTTATATCAGTTTTGAGTGGATTTTTGTGTAAGTTGTAAGATCGGAGTCTAGCTTCACAATTTTGCTTGTGGAGATTCAGTTTTCCAGGCACCATTTATTAAAGAGACTTTCCTTGCTCCAGGGATTGATTTTAGTTCATTTCTCAAAGATAAATTGGTTGTAGCTGCATGGATTAATTTCTCGAGTTTCTGTTCTGTTCCTTTGGTCTACTCATATGTTTTTGTGCCAGTGCTAAGCTGTTTTAAATATAACTACCCCATAGTATGTCTTGAAATTGTGATGCCTCTAGCTATGTTCGTTTTAAATATGATTTTTTTTTTACTTATTCAGGGTCTCTTGTGTTTCCGTATAACTCTAAGCATCTTTTTTCTGTTTCTAAGAAAAATGTTCTTGGTATGTTGATTGGAATCATATTGAATTTGTAAATTGCTTTCAAAAGTATGGACATTTTGATGACATTGATTCTTCCAATCCATGAACATGGAAGATTTTGCCATTTCTTTGTGTCTTCTACTATTTCTTTCCTTAATGTTTTGTAATTCTCATTGTGATCTTTGAAATCCTTGGTTAATGCTATTTTAAGGCTTTTAATTTTCTTGTAGCTATTGTGAATGGGATTGATCTTAAATATTCTTTCTAAGCTGTATCATTGTTTATAGTTTAGTTATGTTTTCTATGTCTTCATGATTCAAATTTGGTAGATGTGTTCCAGAATCTATACATTTTTTTCCAAGCTTTCCCAACTAGTTGTAATACAACTCTTTGTAGAAATTCCTGATGATTATTTTTATTTCTGTGGTATCTGTTGTTATAGTTCATTTTTCTTCTCTAATTTTAATGATTTAGGTCTTCCCCCTAATTTTTTGTTGGTTAGTGCATCAATTATGTTTATTTTTTCAAAAAACAAGCTATTAGTTTTGCTGATCTATTGTATTTTTTTTCAATTTTATTTTTCCTACTCTAATTTAGTTATTTATTTTCTCTTACTAATTTTGGGTTTGGTTTGTTGTTTTTCTAGGGGTCATTTAGATGCATTGATAGCTCACTTTTTTGATGCCATTGAATTTCTTCATGTAGGCATCAATTGCTATAAACTTTCCTCTTCAAGTGAGCAGGCAACTTCAGAAGGGACACACATGGAGGGTGAGGGAAGAAAGGGAAACCCACCTAGACAGCTGGATCAGCTGATTCAATCTGGCAATCAATGGCATGACAGATGTCAGCCTGATCACCATCACATCCTTTTAACACTGCTTTTTGCTGTATCCTGTAAGTTTTGATACATTGTATTGTCACCTTCAGTCATTTCCAGGAATTTTTTTACTTCTCTTTTGATTTCTCTATGACTTACAGTTCACTCAGGAGCTTATTGAGTCTCCATGTGTTTGCATATCCTCTAGAGATTCTTGAGTTGCTGATTTCCAGCTTCATTCCATTGTGGTCTGGAATATGCATGGTATGATATAAATTTTCGAATTTGCTGATATTTGCTTTATGGCCTAGAATGTGGTCTATCCTAGAGAAAGTTCCATGAACTGGTGGGACAAATGTGTATTATGCAACTGTTGGATGAAAAGTTCTGTAGAAATCTGTTAGGTCCATTTGGTCTTTGTTGTTTCCTTGCTAATTTTCTGTATGATGGGTCTATCCTTTACTGAAAGTGAAGAACTGATCTCCCACATTACTATTGTATTGGAGTCTATGTCTCCCTTTATATCCATTAACATTGCTTTTAAATAGCCAGGTGCCCTGAAATTACATGAATATACATTTATAATAGACACATCTTCCTGTTGAATTGATACCTTTATCAGTATATAGTGTCCTTCTTTGTCTTTTTTAACAGTGTTAAAGTCTATTTTGTCTGATATTAGGATGGCTACACCAGCTCTTTTTTTCTGTTCCTGCTAGCATGGAATATCTTTTTTCCATCCTTTCACTTTCAGTCTGTGTGTATCCTTGTTGGTAAGATATGTTTCTGTTGGCAGCAAATAGATCCATCTTGTTTTTGAATCCATTAAGCCAGTCTATATCTTTTAAATGGAGAGTTGAGGCCATTTACATTCAAGGTTACTATTGATAATTATTATGACTTGTCCCTACCGTTGTCCCCAAAATACAGTATTATTTATTTTGGATTTCTTTTATACTTTTACTAGGAGATTTTCTGTCTTCATGTCCTTTCATAGTGATGACCACATTTCTATGTTTCTCTGTGTAGCACATCCTTAAACACGTTTTATAAGACTAGACAGTGGTGATTAATTTCATTTTCTGCTTGTTGTAGAAGATGTTTATTTCACTTTCATTAATAAATTAGAGCTTTTCAGAATACAGTATTCTGGTCTGGTAATTATTTTTCTCTTAAGGTTTGGAATATATCTCACCATTCTCTCCTACCCTGTAGGATTTATGATGAGAGATTAGTTGTGAATCTAATTGGAGATCTTATGAAAGTAATCTGGTATTTCTTTTCAGCACATTTTAGAATAATTCCTTTATGTTTTACTATGGAAAGGTGACTACAATGTATCATGTGAAGATCTTTTCTGATCATACCTATTAAGAGTTTCATGTGATTTCTGTACTTTGACATCCCTTTTTTTGTCCAAATTGGGCAAGTCTTCTTTAAGTATTTCACTAAAAAGGCCTTCTCATCCATTACTTTTTCCATGTCTTGGAACTCCTAAGACCCATATGTTGGGTCATTTGATATTATTTCATAAATTTCCAACACTATTTTTAACTTTTCTAACTTCTTTTTTCTTCTTTTTTTGAGGTTTGTCTCCTAACTAGAAAATTCTTTCATCTCTCTCACCAAGTTTGTTGTTAAGGCTTTCCAGTGCATTTTTTTATTTGATCTATTTAATTCTTCATTTCTAACATTTTATTTTTATTTCTATTTAAAATCTCCATTTTATGGGAAAAATTTTCATTCATGTCATGTATGGATTTCTTTAATTAATTGATTTGCTTCTGATTACTTCTAAGTAATCCTACCAATCTATTTTTTGAATTCAATTTCTGGCATTTCATCAATCTCTTTGTCTTCACATTCTAGTATTGAAGGGTTGTATACCTTTGAGCATCATATTCTCTTCCTTATTCTTATTTCTTGAATTTCTGCATTTATTTTTAGTCATTTGTGGAGATATTTTTTCCCTCTCTGATTGCTTTTATCTTTTAATATGTCACTATGGCTCAGTGAAATGTCTATTCCTTCAGTGAATATCCACAGGTATGTGCTAGGTGTGGCCTGGGAACTCTGTTCAGTGCTCCATGGTGAGAGGAGTATCCAAGGTAACACACAATTGGATGTTGTAAATATCCTCCTTTTTTTTAATCACGTGAGAGGGTTTAATCAGCTCTGTTGGCACCCCCTCTCCTCCAAAGTGACCAGTTCCTGGGCACTAACCCCAGTGGGTGCAATATTCATCAAAAACCACACAAAGGATCTGTGCAATCCTCAATGTGAGCATGGATCCTGTAGCAATGACCCTGACCAGGGAAATCAGGGAGCCACAAGCATGTGGAGCAACCCAGAGCAATTTCCCAGAGACACAAACACACCCTGTGCCAGCTCACACAGCCACAGGGTTTTCACAGTCCCAGTACACAAAGCTTACGCAGTCATAAGCACCCAGCCCCTTGTCAATTTTCCTAGCCAGACTCAGGTGACTCTGCTCAGCTGGTTGCTGTGCACATGGACACGAGTTAGTGTAGCTCTTACTTATGTCCAAAATGGTACTCAGCTAGTTATAGGACACCATTGTTGGGTGGTCAGGAGAGAGAATGTGCCCCCCTTTTTCCCCTCTAGTTTGGCAGGTATACTGTACCCCACAGGGCTTCAAGCCGGACTCTACAAGGCTTTCCACATACCTTTATCAACAATGGCTTGGGCTGCTGCAGTCTGGCCTCACCTCACTCTCTGAAGCTGATGTTGAGGCTCTCAGTTGCTGGTGGCCTATGTTGTGTCTGTGTTCTTGCTACATGTCCACATGATCCATAGCATCCCTCTAACTTGAGTGGAGCTTCCACTGCAATTTTCTCCCTCAGTCTTCCCTGAGACTATACTTTCTCCACTTTTTTTTTAAACTATCATCCCCTAGATTAGAGCAGTAAGTTCCTTCCCTGTTCCTCCATCTCCATACAATTATTCTTAATGTAATGTTTGACTAAATACTTTAGTAGTGGTTCATGAGTTAAGAATACATTTTTTATACAGAGTCATTATGAGTATTACCAAACATTTGAAACACTGATATATAGCAACAGACTCTTCACATATACACTCTAAAAATCTACTTTTCACCATATTGTTTTACTATGTTACATAAATATTTATAAAAACATGTATCTTCATATAAAGAAGGTACTTATAAAAATTCAATAATTTTAAAAATCCTAGTTTTACAAGGCTATCTCAATTAATTGAAAACAAGCTAAGGGATTCCAAAATGGTTGAATAGGGGAAAGATGTGATGATTTCTACAATCGGAAGTGCATTTCCAGGGGAGAGTTGGAAAGAAGTTTGCAGTGAGTTTTCTACAGAAAAAAGAATGACCTGGAAAGTGTAGGCATGTAGCGGTGAACAGGAACACCACCCATGAGTCCTACAACTTGGGGCTGGAGGAACAGCCAGCTTCTGAGAGTGAGGTGAGAGCAGACTGTGGCAGCCAAGGATGCTGGGGATTTTTCCAGGGTAAGAACCTTGTGGACCAGGAGCCCTGATAGGGGGCAGGGTAGCCACCTTAAAAAGGGTATGGAAGATACATTTCTTTTTCCCCATCCCTGTAAAAGGGCACCAGCACCAGGCAGGGAGACAGTTCCATTTGACACCAGTAGAAATTGTAATGGCTTTTGCATGTGAATGAACAGGTAACTCTGCCAGAGGGGAAAAATCTGCATTCCCTACTGACTTTAAGACTGGCTAAGATTAGGTGCACCCATCCTCTCAACCTATCACAGGTTCTGCGGCTCAAACTGCCAAGGCAGAGCACCAACAAGCAGCTGGCTGTGGCAGAGTTTCTTTTCTCTTCATGGATGGGACAGGCTATTGTGGTAGAGTAGATCCTCTTTATCCTGTGGCCACTGTGGGAATTCTGTGAATGCACAATCAGTGTAATGTAATCTGCAAAACTGACTTTTTTTTTTTTGCTTTCATTTTGGCTGATATCTTTTTTTTTTTTTTAAACTTTTATTTAATGCATATAATTTTCCAAAGTACGACTTATGGATTACAATGGCTTCCCCCCCATACCGTCCCTCCCACCCACAACCCTCCCCTTTCCCACTCCCTCTCCCCTTCCATTCACATCATGATTCATTTTCGATTATCTTAATATACAGAAGATCAGCTTAGTATACATTAAGTATGGATTTCAACAGTTTGCTCCCACACAGAAACATAAAGTGAAAAATAATAGATGATTTTTTTAAATGATGATGAAATCAGAGCAGACCTATTGTCATGTTTAATCCCAGTGAGAGTCAAGTTGGGAATTGATAATTTCTTTTTTTTTTTTTTCTTTTCTTTTTGTTTTTTACAGAGGATCAGTTTAGTATGCATTAAGTAAGGATTTCAACAGTTTGCACCCCCATAGAAACACAAAGTGAAATATATTGTTTGAGTACTCGTTATAGCATTAAATCTCAATGTACAGCACATTAAGGATAGAGATCCTACATGAGGAGTAAGTGCACAGTGACTCCTGTTGTTGACTTTACCAATTGACACTCCTGTCTATGGCATCAGTAATCTCCCTATGCTCCAGTCATGAGTTTCCAAGGCTATGGAAGCCCTCTGAGTTCTCCGACTCTTATCTTGTTTAGACAAGCTCATAGTCAAAGTGGAGGTTCTCTCCTCCCTTCAGAGAAAGGTACCTCCTTCTTTGATGACCTGTTCTTTCCACTGGGATCTCACTCGCAGAGATCTTTTGCCAGAGTGTCTTGGCTTTCCATGCCTGAAATACTCTCATGAGCTTTTCAGCCAGCTCCGAATGCCTTTAGGACTGATTCTGAGGCCAGAGTGCTATTTAGGACATCTGCCATTCTATGAGTCTGCTGAGTATCTCACTTCCCATGTTGGATCACTCTCCCCTTTATTTACTCCATCGGTTAGCGTTAGCAGGTACTAGACTTGTCTATGTGTTCCCTTTGACTCCCAGTCCCTTCACCATGACCAACTGTGAACTGAAACTGATCACCTGGAACAGTGAGATGGCATTGGTACATGCCACCTCGATGGGATTGAATTGGAATCCCCTGGTATGCTTCCAACTCCACCACTTGGGGCAAGTCAGCCTGAGCATGTCCCAAATTATACATCTCTTCCCTCTCCCATTCCCACCACCATGTTCAACAGGGATCACATTTCAGTTAATTTTCAACACTTAAGAATAACTGTGCATCAATTACAGATCTAAACCAGTCATATTAAGTAGAACAGATAAAAAAAACTACTAAGAGGGATAATGTATTAAGTTGTTCATTAACAGTCAGGGCTATGCTGATCAAGCCACCATTTCCCATAGTGTCCACCTCACTCCAACAGGTTTCCCTCTTGGTGTTCAGTCAGTCGTCACTGATCAGGGAGAACATATGGTATTTGTCCCTTTGGGACTGGCTTATTTCACTCAGCATGATGTGTTCCAGATTCCTCCATTTTGTTGCAAATGACTGGATTTCGTTGTTTCTTACTGCGGTATAGTATTCTAAAGAGTACATATCCCATAATTTCTTTATCCAGTCTATCGTTGATGGGCATTTAGGTTGGTTCCAGGTCTTAGCTATTGTGAATTGAGCTGCAATAAACATTAGGGTGCAGACCGCTTTTTTGTTTGCCAATTTAAATTCCTTTGGGTAAATTCCAATTGATTATTGTTTAAAGCCATTGACTTTACTGTTGCAAAACTGTTTTTTCCGCTTACTATTTGTTGAATTGTTTACTTAGCAGACGGTTATGCTTATGATTATAAAATTAACTGCAAGAATACCACTGTAAAAAATAAAAGAAAGAATAACAAAGGAAGGAGGAGGGCGGATGGGAGTGTGGGTGGGAAGGAGAGTATGTTGGGTTGTATTACGATGCTCCTAAATATGTATGTCTGTAACACATGAAATTAAAAAAAAAATAATTGAGAAAAAAGAATCAATTCTCTTGCTAATTGTCATGATGATGTGCTTGTTTATACAAATATCAGATTGTAACAAAGAGATATTCCAGCAATGAATATTTAAGTGTAGTTACTTTGTAAAATTTTCTTATTCTGATGTCTTGAGTCCTTTGGTAATGATACTGTCATATTATTTCTAATTTTATTATTTTAAATTTTCATCTACTTGAAAGGCATAGTGATGGGGAGATAGACATATGTACAAAGTTCTTCTGTCTGCTGGTTTACTCCCCAAATGCCCATAGCAGCCCAGGCTGTGGCAAGCCAAATCCAGAAGCCCAGAACTCCATCTGGTCTCCCATGTGGGTGGCAGGGATCCAAGCACTTCAGCCATCATCCGCTTCCTCCCAGGATGCATTATCAGAAAACTGAGTCAGAGTGGAGCAGTCATGAATCAAACCAGCACTCGGATAAGGAATGCTGGTATCCCAAGCAGGGATTACCTATAGATTACTGAACTGGAGATTATTTGGATAATATTAGATGGATACTGCTATAGCATTCCAAACAAAAACAATCTTGTATTAGTTTTATGGGAGGCCATAACAAAGTGCAACAAGTACTCATGAAACAAGAAGGCTTAATAAAAAGCAATACAGAAATTTATCCTTTCAGCTTCGTGGATTGGAGAAATGAAGTCAATATTTTGGCAGATCTTTGCTCCTACTGAATCCTTACAGGAAAATCTCTTTTCTCTTCCAGCTTGCAGTATTCTCATCTAGCCTTGGCATACTGTGAGGTATGGATGTGTTACTACAGTTTCTGCCTCCCTACTCACCTGATGGCTCAACTGTGTTTCTGTACTTGTTTCTAAATGACTTGATACTTATAAAAACTTCCTACACTCATATTGGTTGAAGGCCAACTATAAAAATTCCTGTTACTTGATTAAAACTTGGAAGACTCTGTCTACAAATAACATCATATTTACAGAGTGTTTTAATTTCAACCTGTCATTTTCAGGACCACAAGAATCATAGAGTAAATCACATCCAGGTAATCATTCTCTTTCTTAGTTTCCCTGATTTCCAGTTCTAAATTTTGTTATTTGTTATGATATTCTGGAAGTCAAGACTTCTTTTAACATTTTGAAAGGAATTCAGTGTCACTTTCTTCCTTTAGCTCCTTAAAATGTATCACCTTATTCTTACAGATGCTAGCAGTTCTCAGTTTACCCCATATGCCTAATGAGTACAAATTATATCACACTAAGCTCCCAAACAAGGCTATTTTTCTAAACAATGTCACTGATTTCCACATTCCCAGTCTTGTAGAATCCAAGCTTCTAGCAAACTTGTTGTTAAATTTTTGATATTTCTTTTCTATAACGGCCCAATGGTACAGTAGTTTATGCAAACACCAAATATACAGTTTAAGAAATTGCACTGTAGTTCATATGCCTAGATGCCCTCAAGTAACATGAATGCAACACAATAAAAGTCATTTCTCAAATACTTTATTCTTAAAATGAACCATCAGATTGGTTTCTTCTGTGCACAAACTTTCTGTGTGAAAGGCAATTTAAATGAGAATTTCGTCATTTTTCTGCAAAGACGTTGGGGAAGCCATTCAAAGCTGTCTCTTGACCCTTTCTTTAGTTTCCTTCAGGAAAAGTGAATCAAATAGTTCAGTAAAAATATTAACATCACAAAGGGAAAAGAATAAAGCTGTATATTGCTGGTAAATTAAACAATACTATACCTGGAAGGGATCATGCTGGGATAGCTAATTAAACATTTGAAATATTGGATGTATGAATTTATAATATTTGCTTCAAGCTTCATTGCCTTTCTGGTTCTACTTAATATAATTCACTGACATTAAAGTCATCTGAGTTAACATATTAAATACACACACACACACACTCACATAGGCATTCACAGTTGCACACAAAATTCATGTTTCCATTAAAGATGACATCAAAGTCTGTATTGATTTAGAGAACATGTAATGGAGATGTGTAAATTTTAAGCTTCTACAGAAAAGAGGTTTTATTTTTTTATACCCAGATCCTAGAAAAATATAATTTATCTGGAAGATATGTTTCCTGATGACAATCTATTCAACAAATTTTTTTAGCACTTGCAATATGCAAAATTCCATGTTAAGTGCTATCAGGGACAGAAGTGTAGCATTAAAGAGGAAAAAATTATAATGTTTGAAAATGTGATGAAAACATCAAAGGTAAATGAAATTAGCTATGTAAATTATGAAACATTAGTCATCACAACTCCATAGCTTCAATGAGAATATAAAATTCTACCATCTCTGAAGAGAGAAAAGAAAAAAATTAAAAACAAATTAAACTTATCATGAACAAATATTGAGTTTTACTAAAACCCAGTTGATTAACAGGCAGCACTGGTGTAACAAGTCGTAGCCAAAGGAACATTAAGTACCAAGTACTAAAGGAAAGAACAACCTATTCAGAAAAAAAGCTAATGTGGCCAGTTGGGAGAGTGTGTAAGGTAAGACATGGGCTAGAAGTTAGTTGCACATTTTGAATGTCTGTCTGAACTATAATAAAAAAGTATGGATTTTATTTAAAGTAAAACTCATTACAAGCTCTCGGGAGATTTTAAACAAAGCTGTGAAGTTCCCTGAAAGGTAGTGTGAACCTTTACCTGGACCACTCTATGGTGAGCAAGTTGCTGGGGAATGTATTCCTGAGAGTAAAGGCCCCCCTGTTACACAGAGTCACCCACATCACTACTGCAAATAATAAAAAGTTTCTCTCTCCTGGACGTTACACAGGATCAGTCCCAGGACCTAGGTTCTTACTTTTGATGCTTAATGGGCCATCATTATCCATTATGCCCATTATTTCATGGTATCTCTGAGAATGCAAGTTGTTACCACTTTTCTAGAAATTAATATGGTAATATATTTTAAAACATATATAATCCTTTCGTCCAGATATCTCATATTTAAAAATCTTTCTCTTAGGGCCAGCGCTTTAGCATAGAGGGTGAAGCTGACACCTGCGATGCTGGTATCCCATATGTGTTCCGGTTTGAGTCCCAGCTGCTCCATTTGTGATCCAACTCCCTGTTAATCCCTGGGAAAATCAGCAAAAAAGGCTCTAATTCTTAGGCCCCTGCACCCACAGGGGAGAACTGAATGAAACTCCTGACTCCTGACTTCAGTCTGGCCCAGCCCTGGATATTGCTGTCATTTGAGAAATGAACCAGGGGGGTGGAAGATCTCTATCCCTCTCTCCCTGTAATTCTGCTTTCCAAATAACTAAAATAAATCTCTAAAAAATAAAAATAAAATAAAAAACAATTCTGTCTCACACACACCAAAACAACAAATCTTTCTACAATGGTATTTGAATTTTTTAAAGAGTTATTTATTTATCTGAAAGCCAGAGTTACAGAGAAAGCAAGAGAGAGAAAGAGAGAGCGAGAGCGAGAGCGAGAGCGAGAGCGAGAGAGAGAGAGAGAGAGAGATCTTCTATCCACTGGTTCCCTCCTCACATGACCATGATGTCCAGGACTAGGCTAGGCTGAAGCCAGGAGCCAAAAACTTCATCCTGGTCTCCCCAGTAGGTGCAGGTGCCAGAGTCTACTGTTCTCCCAGGCACATTAGCAGGGAGTTGGATGAGAAGTGGAGCATCCTGGGACTTGAATGGATTCCCATGTGGTATGCCAGCATTGCAGGCAGCAGCTTAACTTGGTACACCACTATGCAGGCTCCATAGAATTTTTTATTATTAAAAAATTATTTAGCATTGTATAAAATCTATGCAAACCTGAATCAATTTGTTGCAAAGACTATTGCATTGGTTTAAATATGAAAAGGAAATTCAATATTGTAAAACTAAAGAAAGATGTGGTGTCAAGGCAGAGGGACAATGGTGGTACTGCATCCTCCACCCCAGGCAAAGAGGTTGTTGTTGCTCATCACCTGGTCGTGGTGTGCTCAGGTAGGGAGCATATGCACTAAAAATATTTGTTAGGACAAAATAAAGGAAGAAAATGAGAAGCAATAAAGTGGGACGGAAGTTCCAGGGTTACCTTTTTGAGATGCCAGATTTCAAAATCTAGCTCAATTCTCATGTTTCTCATCTGAAGAACAGACATAAAGCATTAACCTACACAGCTGTTGTGAGAATAACAATAACAATTACAATGTGTGGCTTTAGGTAGAGTGCAAGTGCTCAATTTGGAGAAAGGAGAAGCTGTGGGTGCTTGAGTTTCCCATAGAGTCAGGTTTGCTGGGGCTGATCTCCACTTTGAGATCTAAGGAGGGCCCAGCATCAGAAGAGAAAGCCTGACCCATTGTTTATGCCCAACATGCACATAAGAAAAAATTATTTTTGGGTTTAGTTACTTTGAAATATTGTTCTTCAGAAACTTCCTGAGCACATAAATATTCATGAGTGCAAATCAAACATTGTTACTATCATCCAAATTAAAAGATACAACACCTCTTAAGAGGAAAATATGTTTAAAGTTCAGTTCATTCAATGCAGATGATAAAGCTTCAAAAGGGAATTGAAATTATTGGAGCTTAATTTTTACTGTTGTTTTCAAGAGAACAAAGGAACCAAGACTGGCTCAGAAAGTCCTTGTTTTCTACAAAGGGATAAAATTTGCTTCTGTCATCATTTCAGGAATGTCTTTGCACAACTCCTCCTTGCTTCTCTCCCCATTAAGAAAATCCTCTTTTGAAATTTTATTCAAATGGTAGGTGAAATAAAAACATAAAAGAAATACTGATTCTCACAAATATGTTGTTTTACACAAGAAGGGAGACAAACCTTGCAACAGGAGTCTTCTGTGTACTTTTTGTATAGATTTTAATGAATATGTAGATTTGGGTAATGATTAGTTACTTGGTAATGTAGGACAATACTTTATCCATTTTAGCTGTTTATTGTCACGTATTTTAATTTTAGGTAAACATATATAATAACCTTTTTGTTGCAGATTTAGAAGGATTTTTTCAATAGAATTTCATTTTCAGTTTATATTTTGTATTCTGCAGCTTTATAAAAACGCATGGCAATAGACAGAGCAATTCCACCTTAAAGAATGAATTCTAAAGACCTATTAACATAGGACAATTAAATTACAAAGATATTCATCATGGCACTTTATGTATGCATGAAAATAAGAAATCAATATAACTGTGTATAACAGAAGAACCTCAATAATTATCACGTACTTATTCAACATAATACTAGTTGGCCATTACAAAAAAGTTGTAAACTAATATATTAATATGAGATTATTATATTTACAAAAACTTTTTAAATGAAAAAGCATGACTACTTACTTTGTGAAAGAATTCATATATGTTGAAACTCATCCATACATAAACAAGATAAAAAATATATTAGATAATTATGTAAAGGAAGAGAAACAACATTATTGATATTATTTTGGAGGAGTACATAGTATCATAAATAAATATTTTTGCTTATCTGCATTTCTTATTGTTTCTAATAGCAGCACATATACTTTCCATGTGCCAGGAATCTATGGTAAGCATAGATGTATTTTTTCACTAATATTTTTAAACAACTCTGCTACATGAACATTTTTAGAGAAATTTATTTGAAGGATAATAAAACTTGGAACAGAGCTTGGACACAGCAGGGATGTGGGTGTTTATCCTGGCAGTCCAACTTCAGAGATAATTCAGAAACTTTGTTTAGTTAAATATATAATGAATACTTTGATAATGGATAGGCCATATGTGGGGTGAGTGTGTGTGTGTGTGTGTGTGTGAGTGAGGTAACTCCCTTTAAGATATTCTAGACTTTAGACAACCCCTGACAACCTCTGTGTCCCTATGCTACATTCAACATACCTCTGTTACAACACCCAACAATCTTTTAAAATTTATTTATTTATTTATAGAAGGAGAGATTGCTCAATCATTGTTTCCATCCCCAGATGACCACAGCTACTGGAAATGAGTCAGGTGGGATATGGGACCAAGAGCTGAATCCAGACCAAGGATAGCAAGGATCCAAGTTCTTGAGTCATCACTTGCTGCCTAACGGAATGTGCATTAGCAGGAAGCTGGAATTGGGATCATAACTGGGAGTCCAACCCAGGAACACAGATATGGGATGAAGGCACCCCAAGCTGTGTCTTAATAACTATGTCAAGCACTCACTCAACTAACATTATTCATGGTGTTTATTTTCTTATATTCTTTGCTGTTAGACTTTACAATCTACTTGAGTACAAGTTGCATTTTTTATATCCCCAACATCCAGGAAATTGTTTGTCAAATAGAATTTCCTCAATAAGTATTTGTTGAATGATAGGATGGATGAATATAATTCTAGCATATTCCTGATATGCATAAAATTACCTTATATTCTTAACATTATTCACACATCTGTGTGGGTATGATGTTTCAAAAATAATTAGTGGGAATCCCTTCAAATGGGTAAGAAAAAAGTAAGTCTTTGCTTCTTTGTATTCTTTCTCTACTCAAAACAATTGTAAAGTAGAATCAGCAGGCACACACAGATCTTTAATTTCAAGAGAAGGAGTCTTTCAAGATAAAGCACAAAAAAGCAAGCCTGTCTAAGAGGAAAATTCAGTAGGCAGAAAAAGAAGCATGTCTCTTCTATTCTTACTATAGAGAGATGACTGCATTCATAACTTAAATTTTTAAAAGTAGAAATATAGATAAAGAGACAATACACTACATAAATTCAATGATTCCTTCCATTGCAAAATTTTTGGCAGATTTCCATACCGGCAATATTTCAATCATGATATTTTTGTTATTAGTCTAGATTCATTAAGCAATTAGTAAGTAAAGTAATATACAAAATCAAAATGACCAGGACATTAGATATTTAGTGAGAGTTGAAACCATGGAGTTGCAAAAATAACCATTCCTCTCCTCCTGCATCTGATTTTCTTTAATATACACTGGGTGAGAAGTTTTAGGCACAGAAAAGTAAAAAAAAAAAAAAAAAAAAAAAAAGTTAATGATTTCACTTTAATGTTAGCTAAACTAATATGAACAAAGGTAAACACTCATACAGTAATCAGATCTCAGATGATGAAAATTTCCTATATATCAAATTTACATATTTTTTTTTTTGACAGGCAGATTTAGACAGTGAGAGAGAGAGACAGAGAGAAAGGTCTTCCTTCTGTTGGTTCACCTTCTGCGCAGATCAGAAGCCAGGAGCCAGGTGCTTCCTCCTGGTCTCCCATGTGGGTGCAGGGCCCAAGCACTTGGGCCATCCTCCACTGCACTCCTGGGCCACAGCAGAGAGCTGGACTGGAAGAGGAGCAACTGGGACAGAATCCAGTGCCCCAACCAGGACTAGAACCTGGGATGCCAGCGCCGCAGGCGGAGGATTAGCCTAGAGAGCCATGGCACTGGCCCTCAAATTTACACTTTTAAAGACAGGAAAATATTCCTATAGTAGAGATGCTCCAGCTACAGATTGAATGAAAACATGAATTAGAATTCATCTTTCTTTCATTCACATTAGAAAATTGAGGCTTGGGTTCCTGTATATGACGCAACTGTACCTAGGAAGGTGAAAGCTTACAGGCACAGAATGTATATTCTAGTGCAGGAATCAAGAAATCTAAAATGGATTTTGTAGAAGTTGCTCAATATTAACTGTCACAGCAGTTTAGCAAAAAATTCTTTTTTACATCCTTAAAGTGTTATATCCTTCCTTTTGTCCAAGAACTTCGCGTGTAAGTACACCTTTTAGTTACAGTTTAATGATACTGCTGTTTAATAGCCTAATTGCTGAGTCTCGGCCTGTGTACGTACCTACATTGTGTCCATAACTTTCAGAGTTGGTTTTAGGATTATCTTCAGTATCTATCAAGTGCATGGCAGTTGAGTTGGGTGTTTAAGAGGAAAGTTGCAATCACTGTTTTTATTTTAGTACTAGAAGCTTTCATGAAGCAGAGTGATTTCATATGCCTTGAAATAAAACTATCTGAACACTTATGTTAAACAAGGACTGTAAGACTAGTACTGATATATGTCATGAAAGTAGGCATTTGTCTAATTTTTCTACGTTTGCTTCAATCAGTTCCACAGCTTAATAAGATTTATTAGTGGGTTGTGAGCTTCACTAAAAGTGGCCAATTCAGAAGTAGAGATCCCTGATAAGTCATTTTGGCAGCTTATTTTCTGGCCCTCATTCACCATTGGAAGGAAATCAAGAAACTATCATTTGAGATGCATGACTTGCTGCCTTAAAAAAGTCTCCTTTGAGTAAAAGTAGGATGGAGAAGCAAAGGTTGTAAGCTATACCCCTGAGATCTGTACAATAAAGGCCAACATTGAGACTACATTTTCCAGCACATTCGAAAACTTTAAATTCAGAAGAAAGTATCAGTCTGTGTTTTTTCCTAAGTGAAAGCAAATGCTTGGAGGAAGTTCTGGTGTGCTTACGCACTTAATGTGGGGAAAAAATAACCCACAAATTGGGGATATACTCAATTTTTTATCCATAAATCTAAACAGAGGACAGGTGCAGTTGTTTTTGTGTACACAATAGGCTGTTGGGTGTTCGTTACTTTGTCCACATGCAGACCTTGGAATCCTTTCCTTTCACCTTAACATTAAAGTCTCTAAAATGTAAACCATGGAGAATAATGTTTTTGTAAGTCTTAACTTCATGTTATAAAGCCTAACTAAATTTTCAAGGTATAATGTTCCAACGGTAGTCAACGGTAGTCTAATATCTTTAAATTCTTAACATCAAGCACTCAATGTTGTTTTTCCCAATGATCATCACTGCAGTATGACAATGAAATAAATGTGAGCAGAACACTTTCATGGTTAGCTGTAAGATGTCTGTGATTTTTGAAAACGATTTAAATCATTATTGGGATATTAAAATTTCTCTAAAGTTAGATATAAAATTGCTCTTTAATGATACTATAATCTGTTATTTTTAGTTGTAGTTCAGACCATAATCTTTTTAAAATTTAGGTTTAGATAATTACCTTATTAGCCTATTTGGGAGAAGAGGGAGATTTATAATACAGGTACAAATATTTTCCCTTTTGAATTTTCCAACAAGATTTTCTGTATAATATGCTTTACTGAGTCTGAGTCTGGGGGGATTTAGTTTTATTGGTGGAAGAAGAGAGATTCAAATCTGCTGGGTGGATAATTTATTTGATTTCAATGCGCAGCATGTTTTTATAAGAAAAACTTAAAAGAGAATTAAACTCATTTAAAAAGCACATAAATTGTTTTTGCAACAAAGCAATTAAGGAATTGTGTCTATCCAAAGTGATGAGTAAAATTCTAAGCACAAAAAGGGCTAAATTGCCTTCTGTTTTGGAAACTATTGCTTGAGGTTTAATAAGAAAGGCATGTTTGGGATTAGTATGAAGATCTAGATCTCTCTTATAGGGAATTTAAAAATAAGTTGAGTAGGTGGAAACAGAGTAGTACAGTGGTTACCAGGGCTGGATGCAGGGAGGGAAAGAAACATAGAGAAATGAAGGTTAAAGAGTACAAAGTTGCTGGTATGCAAGATGGATAAGAAGTTTAGAGATCTAATGTAGAACATCAATTCTAGTGTTAATTATACTGCACTGTATTCTACAAATTTGCTAAGAGAATAGATTCTAGATGTTTTACCACACAAACACCCACATACACACACACACAAATAATTATAATATATATCTTAATTGCCCTAGCTATAGTAATCACTTCACTATGTGTATATAAACCAGAACATCACGTGGTCCATCTTACATATATGCAAAAACGAAGATTGCGTACTCATCTTATTTATGAGTTACTAAAACTTTGGCATAAATTTCAAATTCAAAATTAATTCAAATAAATTGATTTATGTATGATTTTTCTCTGGTCCATTCTCAAAATTAAACAGAAATATTTTGAACTAACATATGACAGTTACAATTCAAAGATTAACTTCATTATTTATGCAGATACAAGAATTTTTTATCTGAAATAGCTTAAAAGCATCTACAGATAATAAGCATTAGTGATTTCAGAAAGTGCTTTTATGGGCTGGCATTGTGGTATGGCAAGTAAAGCCACTGACTCAAATGCTGGCAACCCATTTGGGTGCTGATTTTTGTCCCAGCAGCTCCACTTCTGATCCAACATCCTTTGTTACTGGCCTGGGAAAAACAGCAGACAATGGCCCAAGTGTTTGGGCCCTTGTTACCTACATGGGAGACTGGATGAAACTCCTGGCTCCTGGCTCCTTACTCCTCACCCATGGCTTTGCCTTGGCACAGCCCAGACTTCGCAGAAATCTGGTGGTTAAACCAGCAGATGAAAGATCTCTCTCTCTTTCTCTCTCTCTCTCTCTGTGTCTCCATGTCTCTGTAATTCTGACTTTAAATAAAATAAATCTTAAAAAAGAAAGTGCCTTCAATGTCTCCACATGATGTCCAACACTGCAGCACTGTATCAGACACATAGAGGGTGCATCATGGAAACAGAGTTTATTTGTTTAATAAGATTAATGTATGTAAGGAAAGGGAGAAAATCAAAACAAACTGTGGCATTATTAATAATTACCTAAGTGATTTCTGTTGCTGAAATTTAAACTGTGAAACTTAGATGAATCTGAAGCAAAATCCAGGGATTAGATAATGAGAACTTCAATTTGCCATGTTAAAGAATTTATACATCATTACACAGGCAATGTCATTCCAATAGAGAACTTTAATCCCAAAATTGATGTAGTTATCACAAAAATTGAAAAAGAAGGAGGTGGGGAGGATGGAAGGAAGGAAGGAAGAAAGTAGAGCTATGTTCTTAGAATTTTATCTATGAAATATACATGAACTCTGTTATCTTTGAATTAATAATAAAAAAATAGAAAAAGCAAAACTGATGTAGGAAAAATGAGAGTGGAATATTTTAGGATATATTAAGAGGATGGACTTGAAAGAACAAGAATTAAGGAATGTGTCAGGAGTATATTATAGTAAGATGTAACCATGAAGAGTACAGCTAGAACCAGTTGGTAGTAGTAAGGATAGAAGAGGGATTGAAGGGTGAAATCATGGGATGAGGGAAGTAGATGACTCCAAATATCTAATTTAGTGGTGAAGAGGATCTTTGAATTAACAGTTGAGAAAAAGAAAAGCTATCTGGAATAACATTTAGTGTGATATTTAAGTAAATATGGTAGATTGATCTTCTCTATGATTAAATAATTTACAATTTCTTTCAAAAATAATAGTTTTGTTCTAGAAATTGGAAAATATATATTAATGACATTCATCAAAAACAAGATAATTAACTTTACTGAGTTATTGATATTATATATGAGATACTTGGTCGTGTTATATTTAAGGATCCTTCAAAACATTCTTGGAAAACTGATCTTCTGTATATAAAGAGAATTGAAAATGAATCTTGATGTGAATGGAAGGGGAGAGGGAGTGGATAAGGGGAGGGTTGCGGGTTGGAGGGACGTTATGGGGGGGAAGCCATTGTAATCCATATTCTGTACTTTGGAAATTTATATTCATTAAATAAAAGTTAAAAAAAAAGGAAAACGGATTTTAAAAAATAAGTTTAGAGGCTGGAATTTGCACAGAAATTAAGTCACTGCTCTGGACACCTGCATCCCATCTTGAAGACCTTGATTTGAGTCCTGGCTCCTCCAAATTTGATTCAACTGCCTGATAATGTGCATCTTGGGAGGCAATGTATGATGGCTCAGTTACTTGGATCACTGTTTCCCACAGGGTAGACTTGGATTGAATGTTTGGCACCTGGCTTTGGTCAGACAGAATCTGGGCTGTTGCAGACATTTAGAAGTGAATCAGTGTATGAGGACTTCCTGTCTCCTCCTGGCTTTCTATGTTTCAGGTAAAATGAAAGTAGATACATAATTAACACAAAACAGCATCAAATTTTTCTCAACATCTTTCATTTAAAAAAATACAGCTGTACTCATTAATGCCATAATATTACATTCCTTTTAGAATGGCTAAAATTAAAATGATAATTGATATCAAATGCTATTGAGGATGTGGAATGATAGAACTCTCACCCATTATTAGTGAGAATCCAAAACAGTATTGCAACTTTGGAAAACAAGTTAGAAGTAAAAAGTTAATGGTAAAGACAGTCATTCAATTCAGCATTCCAATTTCTGGTTTTTATCTAAAAGAAATGAAAAAAAAAATGTACGTACAAAAAGGCCCTTAAATTAATGCCAGCAACAGCATTTAGAATGATGAATCAAACACTTTATTTTGTATAGAAGTTTTACACTCATGGCAAAATAAAGAGAAAGATGCAGAAGCATTCTGTGTACCTTCTCCTCCACTGTTATGGGGATTTGTGTACAGAGACAAGACTCCAAGACCTTTTACAGGTAGTAGTCTTTTATTATTTATGCTGGTATAAGCCCTAGGTGGACCTTCTTATCCAAAAGTCTGAGCCCCGATAAAGAGATATTTTCTTATATATGGCTTTAGCTTCTTTGTCTCCCTTATATGGCTTTATGCTATAGATTTGATTGGATATTTTAATGCTGCATGATGGCCACAGGAATTGATGCAATACTGAGCATGCATATATGGTTACCAATGATTTTTCCATATACACTGAGCTGTACTTTATCTAGCAAGGCATATAACCATTGCTCTGTACTAGCAAGCAGAACTTGAAATGGCCACATGTAAGCAGATAATAACTACAGTTGAAGCACTCATAGGCAAGAAGATAATGAACATTCTTTTTTTCTGTCTCACCAGGGGAGACTTCTATCACAACTTTAATCATGTTAGTTAGAAACAAGCTTATTAAAAAACAAAGGCCTCTATCACACCACCACAAAATAATTTCTCCCATATCAACATCCCTTATTTTAGTGTTGAAAAAACAATATAGTGACACATAATTGTTAGCCATAGACTATAGTTTACCTGAGGGGTCACTCTTGGTATTGTACATTCTAAAGGTCTGGAAAAATGTGTAATGAAATATGTGTGCCATTACAGTATCATCAAATAGTTTTAATGTACTAAATGTCCTGCATGTACCATCTATCAATTCCTCTCTCATCCTTAACCCCAACAACCAGTGTACTTTTCACTTTCTCAATTGTTTTTCCTTTTCCAGAAAGTCAAGTAGCTGAGTTACAAAATATGCAGTCTTCTCAGAATGTCTACTTTCATTTAGTAATATGAATGTAAGTTTCTTAAATTAATTTTTAAAAAACATATACCTGTATTACAATTATCATTCAATCAAACATTCCTATTTTTACATGTCTTTCTAAGGTTCAACAGTTCATTTCCTAATAACATTAAATAATATTACATGTCTGGATATAAACTAGAGTTTATGCATTCATCTGTTGATGGACATCATGGTTAGTTTCAAGTTTGAGTAGTTTGAACAAAGTTGCTATCAACATCTATCTGCAAGGATTTGCAACAAATTTAAATGTATTGGGTAAATTTCAAGCAGCCTCATTGCTTTATCATATGGTAAGAACATGTTTGATTTTGCAAGAAACTGCCAAGATGTGTTCTGTAATGTTCACATCATTTTGCATTCTTACAATTAGTAAAACTCTTTTTGTTACACATCCCCAGTTGCTTATGATCTGGTCAGTTTCCTGTATTTTGGCCATGCTAATGGATTTGTGGTGCTATCTCAGTTTTAATTGGAAATTCCCTAATAAAATACAGTGGTTTATTTTCTCATAACTTCCTCAATATCTGTATATATTTTTTTTTTGGTGAGCTGTCTGTTAAAGCGTGAGCTGATTTTTAATTGAGTTGTTATTTTCTTATCATTGAGTTTTAATAGTTTTTAATATATTGGATAATAGTTCTGAAGTGGGTAACTGTCTTTTGCAAGTATTTTATTTGAGTCTGTGGCTTGACCATCCATTCTATCAACTGTAACATTTGTAGATCACAGGTTATTTTTAAAAATTAATGAAACACCTATTAATTCTGTCTTTAATGGATTATGCCTTTGGTGTTGCATTAAAAAAGACATTGACAAACACATTTTCATCTGGATTTTCTTTTATATTGTCTTCTAGGACTTTTGTAGTTTTGTGTTTTACATTTAGGTCTGTGACCTATTTTGAGTTAATTTTTGGAAAGTTTTCAACTGTCTAGATTCATGTTTTGGGTATGCATGTCAGATTGTTCCATCACCATTTGTTGAGAAGACCACTTTTTTTCAATGGAATGCTTTTGTTCCTTTGACAAAACTCAGTTTGCTAACAGCTTTTTTCATAACAACCCAAATTAGATACAATCCAAATAAATACCACTTTGGTATTTGACTTAAAAATGACAAATTCATGAATATGATATTATGAAAACTGTTTAATTGTTTATATGCTTATATAGCCATATCAACAAATAAACCAAAGAAAAAACAAACAAACAAAAAAACTAGAGACAAGAAAAAAGTGAATGGCTACTAGAGGCTGTTGGAACAGAAAATAATGAACTGCATAAATAAGTGCAAGGTATTTTTTGGGAATGTTCAAAATACTCTGTTTTTTACTGTGATATGAACTCACATAGATATGTTTGTCAAATCTCATTGGTCTGAGTTCCATGATGATGAGGACCACACTCACCGTAATGTATATTCATACATATAAAAATGCAAAAATAAATAACATATTTTTTCATAAATTACAATTCTACGTAATAGAAATATCTAATAGTTTTCTCAAATATCAAGAAGATAAAAATGTTTTTTATATCAAAAAGAGAAATTATATGTGCTAAGCAATCTTAAATATTAATTTTTGGACAACTATTACTCTTATTTTTAAATTATTGATATTAGAAAATTCAAAAGTGTGGGAAGCCAAAAACAAAGTGTATACAATTTTGTTTAAACATAATTCATCAAGTTTACTCCTTAATCAGACTCAATAGGCTAATGAGGTCTGTCTGATTGTGGTCCTATTTATTCTCCATGACAAAAGTAAGACAAGGAAGCTCTGACCCTAGACAAGGCAGAAAGTATACATTTTGGGCTCAGGCTGCGAGGCTTACAGTCAGGATGGTGAGGTGATGGCGTTCTTCAACAAGAAGCACTGGAGACAGTTTCAGGGAACATTTTTATTAACAGTTAGGCACAGCTTTTATATGGCAGGCAAAGGGGAGTAGCTAGTTCCTGGTAGCAACACTAATTCTATAGAATAAAGCCAATACCAGTGCTGCTATGCTTCTTCAATCAGGTTGAAGGTAACATAGCCTACTTAGCCTTCCAGGTAGTCTTAGGGGGTCTGGGCCACACCTGGAAGCTGTTCACCTGTTGACAATCACAAGGCCCCCTCAACAGGGGGAAAAGTGCTTTGGGTCCCTGCCACCTGCGAACAGTCAGGTCATGTGTGGATCTCAGTGTGCTGAGTCCTCAACCAGGGTCTTCCCTAGGAGGCAGGGTGTGCTATAGCTATGCCCTCTTTACCTCCTGCATGGGCCAGGCAGGCAATCTCTCAGCCAGGCACAGGATCACCCACCATACATAAATTCCATTCTGTCTCCTGACAGAATATTAGAATGCAAATATGAGATGCATGGCCTCTATTTCCAATTTCAGTAGAATCAACTATTTTAGGATTCCTGTGATAGAGAGAACAAAGCATAACAGAGAAAAACAAAATAAAATGTTTAAAGTAGTTAAAAAGAACTTAAGATATTACAATACTAAATAAGTGTAAAGAAATTAAAATGCTAAATAAGTATAAAGAAACATTTTGGGAGACATAAGCTTTGTTTTCATTTTGGATTTGCAGCTGATTTTTTCTACATTAGCTCTCTAAAACATATGCAACAGTTTAACTCCTCCACAAATACTTATATTGCCATATGGATTATTTATAAACAACCTAGTTTCTGGAGCATTTGAAAAAACTAATCCAATAAAAGAGAGATCATATTACAAAGTCTTTGCTGTTTAAACTGAATCAAAGTGTAGGAATTTTTTTTTTTTTTAACCAGTGGAATTACATTCTTGTTCTATCTATACAAGCTAAAGGTAATGCACAAGATAAAAGCATAACAGATTGAACATACTGGAAAGCAGGTAATATATCATAGAATATTTACACAGTATCTTTCTGTCAGAGAATTTCTATGTGTACATGAATTATTTGATAATTCCAATTTTGTGACTCAGGACAAATGATGTCACATTAAATTAAGTCTAGGATTAAAAGATAACCATTTAAGAAATTAAAGTGATTTTAGGATATGATGAAACTGCATGCATAATATGTAAAAATTTTTTACAGATTTATTTATCTATTTGAAGACAGAGTTACAGAAAGGCAGAGACATAGAGAGACAGAGACAGACAGAGAGAGGTCTCCCATATACTGGTACACTCCCCAAATAGTAGCAACTGCTAAAGCCAGGCTTATCTGAAGCCAGGAGCCAGTAACTTCTGGATCTCCCACACAGGTGCAGGGACTCTAAGACTTGGGCCATCTTCTGCTTTCCCAGGACATAGCAGAGACCTGGATCAGAAGTGGAGCAGCCGGTACTCAAACCAACACCTATATGGGATGCTGGTGCTTCAGGCAGCTCCATGACAGTGCTATTTTTAAATTTTTATCCACAATAATTATACCTATTTATGTGCTTCACCATGATATTTGAATACATCTGTGCAATGTGGACACCAGGCAATGAGATTGCTGGGTCCTAAGGTAGTCCTATCGCAAGTGTTTTTTGTTTGTTTGTTTTGTTTATTTTAGGAAAACTTCTTGTTTTACTGAAAATTAGTTTAGAATCTTCATGAACTTAGTTAAAGAAAAAATTACTCTGTCTATGCTACAAAAATTAAAAGGAGATCTGTTCAAGAAGGAATAATAAATTTAGTCCCCTTTTTTGTAATTCAGAAGACATATATCTACATCATGCCGATAATATACTTAAATAGCTTCAATTATGAAAACAAGATTAGATGAGAGCTTTGTAGTTTAAAAATATATGTTATTTTATGAATTTTTGTGATAAGACATTTCAGGATGATCATATATTTTGTTATTTTTCTATAATTAAATACTGAAGTACAAAAAAGCAGTTTATAGTTTGATTTTGTAGGTTTAAATCAAGGGACTTTAGATAATCAAACCTCAATTCAGTCACCAAACCTCTCTGTAAATTATTGTGCCATTTAAAATGCTTGCCTCTAATTGCTTCTGTTTACAGTAGGTGTGCAACTAATGTGTGCCGAACGTGAAATGAGAAACCAAGTGTGCTGCTTGACAGTAGAAAATGCTAATTCCATGTTAATTGACATGTCCCTTTTTTAAAAAAAGTTTTCATTTTATTTATTTATTTGAGATTACAATTACAGACAGAGAGAGACAGTCCATTTAAAAATATAAAGAAATAAGAGTTCTATTGGTTTCATCATTTATCTGTAAACTGTGTATTCATTTGAATTTAACAGAATCCTCATTTTTACCAAATTCTATAGCACAATTCATAGCAGTCAAGCGAATATCGATATTCCCTTCCATGAATTGACTGTTCATTGCTTTTAAACTGCAGAATTACTTTGACATTAATATAATAAACCTTCTCTTAATTTTTCTTGTAGACCTTCATAGTAAAACTAATGTCTCCTGCTGTATGCAATTCCAATTTAATAACAAAGCAGTATTATTTCCTTTTTAACAATGCTATGAGTCAACTAATTTCCTAACTAATTCCATGACATAATTTTCTATTGAGACTTATCTGTTACTATTAATGCAGATGGATATTTAAGAGGTGCTTTAAAAATGGTTTTGGAGAACTCTAGAATACTTGGATGCTATGTTAAAAAATAAAAAAAGGAAGAAGCTTACATGGTAAAATACAATGTCCTCCTGAGAGTTCACTAGGAACATCACTAGATTCGAAAACAATGTGCTTAATTATATTTAATCTAGAATATTTTAAAGCAATAAATACAATTAGCTAAATAGTTATGAAACCAATCTGCTTATCAATATTTCTGGAATTAATAAGCTGTGTGGGTTCTTGCCACAAATTCAGAGAAGAATTCTGAATTTTGGTTCAAATAGGCCAGGCAGCACGGTAAGTTTTTTAAGGGTGTGAAGGCTTTAAGGGAGAAAGAAAAGTCCAGAAATTAAGCTGGGGTCCATACCGAGCAGAGCGCAGGCCAAGAGCCACATACAGTGAGCGCTTGGTTATGAGCACCCACAAGCAGCTTAGCAGGAGCTGCAAGGCGAACAAAGGCTGAGAGAGGGCAGGCAGCCCAGAAGGCGCAGGGCAACAGTGCAACAAAGGTCAATGGTGGTGAAAGGATGGCTGGGCCCCACCACGTTCCAGGCCTTTCATCTACTTCCAAAGGGGCGGGGTCAAGTAGCCTGATTGGTAGGTGGGCATACATGTGTGGTCAGGTAGGGGGATGAGATCACTCAGGGGTGTGGTAAAGGCTTGGTCTTCCAGCTCACAAATCTACTCAATTTTATCCTCTCTGCTTGCCTACGTCAAAGGGAAAGGAAGGTATTCTATATATAAAGGCAGCTAAGGGTATTTCTCGGAACGGCAGGACTCTGTGGAATTTGGATTCTAAAATTTTGATTCCTGGCTTTTGTATAAAGCTTTAGAAGGCTCTGATGCACACACTGCTGGACAGAGGAGCTAAAAAAGTTGTTTCAAAGAATTAAGGAGTTTCTGACAGAATCTCCAACATTGGGAATCACTGATGGCAGGACGCTATGGAATGTGGATTCTAGGATTGGATTCCAAGCCTTTCTACAAGGCTTTAAAAGGCCCTGCCCCAGACACACTATGCTGGACAGGGGAGCTATAGAAGCTGTTCCAAAGAATTAAAGAGCTTTTAACAAAAGTTCCAACATTAGGAATTCCTAAGCAAGACGTTCATAGACAGATCCTCTTCAGATCAGTTGCAGGTCAAATGGAAGAGACCTTACCAGGCACTACTGAGCACCACTACCTCTGTGAAACTAGGATTAAATTTGTACCTCTTCAGTCTTCACAGGTGAACTCAAAAAGGCATGCCTGGCCAGCACCGTGGCTCACTAGGCTAATCCTCTGCCTGTGGTGCCAGCACCCTGGGTTCTAGTTCTGGTTGGGGCGCCGGATTCTGTCCCAGTCGCCCCTCTTCCAGTCCAGCTCTCTGCTGTGGCCCAAGAAGGCAGTGGAGGGTGGCCTAGATCCTTGGGCCCTGCACCTGCATGGGAAACCAGGAGGAAGCACCTGGCTCCTGGCTTTGGATCAGCCCAGCGCGCTGGCCGCAATGCACTGGCCGTGGCGGTCAATTTGGGGGTGAACCAACGGAAAAAGGAAGACCTTTCTCTCTCTCTCTCTCTCTAACTCTGCCTGTCAAAAAAAAAAATAAATAAATAAGAAAAGGCATGCCTGATTATTGCTGTAAGCCAATCAAAGATCTTAAGTAAAAGGTAAGTAAAGCTTTTGCTTTCACCACATCAAGGCTGCTGCACCTTAACACAGCCATGCTGTACCTGCCTCTTTTGATTCTCTCTGGAAACTGTTACTGACCATAAAACTCTTTAATGGGTTCTTCTATTTTAACTCTTTATGCTCAAGCTAAATGAGTTTATAATCTACATAAGGGTCACCAATAGCACCCACTATCTGGGAGTAAGATATGTTCTTTTCATCGTAAGGGGCACTCCACTTGCAATGGGTTTTGTTCCAGTTTTACTTATATTAATTATGGGAATAAGTGGCCATACAGCGGACACAGCCACTGGTGATGACTGAAACTCCTCCAGCTCATCAAGTGAATTTGTTAGATGATAGATTGAGACTTCCAGACCCAGGACAGGCAGAGCCTGTGCTACGCCCCTCATAAGCAGGAAGCAGCTATAGAATATATGATGACTCTACAGCCTTCAACATCCCTTAGGATAAAGGGAATGGAGTCTGAGGGGAGAATGATGTAGGCAGGCAGATAGGATAAAATTGAGTAGATTTGTGAGCTGGAAGACCACACCCCTGTGTGATTTCATCCCCCTACCTGACCACACCTGTATGCCCACCTACCAATCAGGCTACTTGACCCCGCCCCTTTGGAAGTAGATGAAAGGCCTGGAACGTGGTGGGGCCCAGCCATCCTTTCACCACCATTGACCTTTGTTGCCCTGTTGCCCCGCACCTTCAGGCTGCCTGCCCTCTCTCAGCCTTTGTTCGCCTTGCTGCTCCTGCTAAACTGCTTGTGGGTGCTCACAACCAAGCGCTCACTGTATGTGGCTCTTGGCCTGCGCTCTGCTCGGTATGGACCCCAGCTTAATTTCTGGACTTTTCTTTCTCCCTTAAAGCCTTCACTCCCCCATGCATCTCTCACTAAATAGAAAGCTTAAAAAACTTACCATGCTGCCTGGTCTATTTGAGCCAGGATTCAGAATTCTTCTCTGAATTTGTGGCAAGAACCCACACAGCTTATTAATTTTGGAAATATTGACAAGCAGATTGATTTCAGTTGGACACTTTGAGAAAATCTAAAAGAAAACGAAGGCTGGCACTGTGATGCAGCGAATAAAGCCTCTGCCCACAGTGCTGGCATCTCATATGGGCGCAGGTTCTAGTCCCGGCTGCTTCACTTGCAATTCAGCTCTCTGATATGGCCTGGGAAAGCAGTAGAAGATGGCCTAAGTCCTTGGCCCCCTTCACCCATGTGGGAGACCCAGAAGAAGCTCCTGGCTTCAGATCGGCACAGCTCTGACTATGGCAGCCATTTGGGGAGTGAACCAGTGGATGAAAGACTTCTCTCTCTCTCTCTCTCTGTCTCTCTCACTCTGTCTCTGATTCTCTGTAACTCTGCTTTTAAATAACTAAATAAATCTAAAAAACCTGATTATAGGTGAAATAAATCTAATCATTCAAAAATGTACAACATTTTTATATGCATAATATATTGAATAATCACAGCAGATCTGCTAAACAATAAAATTCTTCTTTATTTGTATTTATTTTCATTAGATTTTTAAAAGTGGGTTGTCCATAAATCAAATTAAATTATCAATTTTGGTTATTATCATTTTTTTGGTTTATTTATAGTCAAAACTATAAATACATGTTGCTTAAAGAGACTGTTTAAGCTTTTTATTTGGCTCAAATATACCATGTCCCAAAGGCAAATATCATGTTTTCTCTGATTTGGTTTGAGATAATATATAGAGTACAGAAATAAGTCTTTCAAGCTAAGCTGACATGCTGTGATTCAATTCTTTCTAGAACCCTTGTCTCTACCCTTCTGGGGCAGTGGTACATTTTCCTTTCACCTGCAGAGCTCTTTCTTTAGAGAAGCGCTGAACCTGTGATTATAAAGTAAATTGAAAGTGTGTTATCTCAAAAAATTAACAGAAAAAATGTAAATAAGGTCTGGCATTCTAGCACATTGGGTCAAGCCACTACCTGCAACACCTGCATCCTAAATGGGCACCCTTTGTGTCCTGGGTGTTCCGTTTCCAATCATGTGCCCAGCTAATGGCCTGGGAAAAATAGCAGAAGACAGCCCAAGGGCTTGGGCCCCTGCTACCCACATGGGAGACCTGGAAGAAACCTTTCAACGAATAATAGGAAGATGTACCTAAAAAATCCAAAATGTAAATAAAATGCAACCCTGAAAAAAATGATCCCAAATAAGCCAAATATAAGGAGGAATTGAGAAAAAACAACAGAGTAAATGAACAAGGAAAAAAGTGATATGGAAGCAATAAATAAGCCAGGTCAAAAATGAAATTAAATCTCAATGGCCAAGACATACAAAATCAAAGACAAAGATTGTCAAATTGGATTTAAGCAAGCATCCAAATGTTATTTGTAGGAAATCCACAATAAACAGGAAGTTGAAAGTGAAAGAAAATTAGCAATAATTCCTGCTGAACTAAGGTATTTTTACTTTTTGTTTGCTGAACTCTTTATTCACTGAAACATTAAGCCTTTGATTACACTGTAAATTAAAAATATGTTATCTTAAAAAAGAAGGTAAATATGGACTAAAAACTGAAAGGACAGAAATATATGTACTGTAAAAGCCAAACTAAAAGAAAAGTAGATTGGTTGTGTTACTATCTGATAATGTAGAATTCAGAAAGTAGAATAAAACCACAAAGAAAGAAGATACATGCATGTGCATTACATAGCAGCGATCCAAATGACGTCAATCCAAAACTGACAATATTGGAAAGTATAGTAGATTAACCCACAATCCACAATTAATCCCACAATAGTTAGAAACTTTGACAGTCTTTGCTTAGTGAAAGACAGAAAAAAATAATCAGAAAAACAGTAAAGATAAACATGACCTGTTGGGATGGCTTTGTGGTAAAGCAGGTTAAGCCACTGCTTACAACACCTGCATTCCATATTGGAGCACCAGTTTGAGTCCTGACGGCTCCACTTCTGAGTGGAGCTCAGCTCCCTGCTAATGTACCTAGGAAGGCAGTAGATGATAATTCAAGACCTTGGGCATCTGCTACCAAATAGAAGACCTGGCTGTAGTTCCAAGGTCCTGACTATAGTTTATCCCAACCATAACCATGGTAGCCTTTTGGAGAAGAAACTAGCAGATGGAAGATCTCTTTTATTTCATGTCTTTTTACTCCATTTCTCTCCCTCTCTATAATTTTGCCTTTTGAATACATTAAATTAAATCTTTAAAAAATAGAAATAATTGTAAATAGCTTTTAATAGGCACTAACTTGAATGAATAGATTCATTTGTGTGGAATGACTACCATAATATGGAATTTTGAAATCCACAATCGTGTTATAGTTCCCTTTCCATTTATATCTTCTTCCATTATACAATTTGAAACTTTGTTCTTTTCTAAAAAAGTGTTTATATCTGTACATTTTACTCCTAAGCTCTGGCTTACTTTCAATCTATAAATATTAACAGATTATTTAATCATAATACCTGTAAATTGCATGCTCATCTCTGTGTTTACACATATACAAGTAAAATCTCCTTTGTTAATTTTATTTGAATTATACGTTGTTAAGAAGTAGCTCTTTAATTTCTAGTTATTTAGGACTTTTCCAGCTGTTTTAAATACTCATTTGTAATTTATTCTGGTGTGGTTAGACAGCATGTTCTATAACATATCAAACTGATAAACTATTTTAGGTTTGGGGCCAGCACGGTGGTGTAGCTGGTTAACCTTCCTCTGCAGTGCCGGCATCCCATATGGGCGCTGATTCGAGTCCTGGCTGCTTCACTTCCGATCCAGCTCTCTGTTGTGGCCTGGGAAAGCAGTAGAAGATGGCCCAAGTCCTTGGGCCCCTGCATCCACATGGGAGACCTGGAAGAACCTCCTAGCTCCTGGTTTCAGATTGCACAGCTCTGGCCATTGCGGCCAATTGAGGAGTGAACCAGTGGATGGAAGACCTTTCTTTCTCTCTCTGCCTCTCCTCTCTCTCTGTGTAACTCGACTTTCAAATAAATAAATAAATATTTTTTAAAAAGTATTTTAGGCTTTAGTATTCCTAGGATAAAATATATAAGTGGTTGTTTCACATACATTATCTTATGATTAGATGTAATATTCTATTTTTGTCTGCTGGGTCACGTTGGATTTTAAACTCATTCACATCTTCCATTCACCTATGATTTTATGGTGGTATTTGTTAATTGAATACAAAAAGAGGCACTTTTAAATTCTTAGCTTTTTCTTTTTTATATCTGATGAATTTTGTTCTGTATATTTTGAATTTCAATCGTGGTAGCTACAAATTTAAGGTTGTCAGATTTTGTTTTTATTAATATACTTGCTTGTCACTGAAACTATTACTTTGAATATTCTTTTCCTTGGAGCCTACTTATTTGACATTTATGTAGCCACACAAGGTTGCTTATACTTAGTGATTGTTAGGTTTTCTATCCTTTTACTTTCTATCATTTTTCTGTTTTCCATATTTTTTGAAGATTTATTTTATTTATTTGAAAGACATAGTTACAGAGAGAGAGAGAGAGAGAGAGAGAGAGAGGTCTTCCATCTGCTGATTGACTCCCCAGATGGCTGCAATGGCTGGAGCTGTGCCGATCCGAAGCCAGGAGACAGGAACTTCTTCCGGGTCTCCCACATTGGGTGCAGGGGCCCAAGGATTTGGGCCATCCTCCACTGCTTTCCCTGGCCATAGCAGAGATCTGTTTTCCATTTTTTGACAGATCTACTGTCTGCCTTTTCAGGGCGAGCATTTGGTGCAATGGTTAAGAATCTACTCAGGACACCCACATCCCATATAGGACTGCGTGGGTTCAGGCCCTCGGTCCACTTCTCATTCCCACTTTCTGTTAATGTGTACCATGGAAGTTAACAGGTTAACTGGAGTTAACCCTCCAAGTGCCTCTAATGGTGAGGGCTGAGCCAGGCAGAAGCCAGGAGCAAAGAACTCCATCTAGGTCTCCCAAAGGAGTAGCAGGGATTGAAGCACTGGAGTCATTGCCTGTTGCTTCCCAGGATGCGCGTTAGCAGGATCCTGGATTAGAAGCAGAGCTGCCAGGACTCTAACCCAACACTCTGATCTGTAGGCATCCCAAGCAGCAACTTAACCGGTGCATCAAATAGCTGCCCCTAAGTTGTTTATGTTATAAAGTCATTTCTCTCACAAATTACAATGTTCAGTGTCTCAATATGAAATTTTTGTCCAAATTTCTGATTATTTCTTTAGGTTAGAATCTCAGAAATAGGTTGTCAGAAGAAAGGGTCTTAATATGTATATTGTGTAGATTCTGGTTTTCTTTTCCTAAATTATTTTCTGTTTTTTTTTTTTCTTGAAATTCTTCCCAATAACTTCAAACAGCATTTCTCAATACTTGACAACGTTTATGTAATTGGGAGAGTTTGAATGTTTCCTTTTTTTAAATTTGGTTATTGCCAGTTTTGGTTGTATCATTTTCTAATCATATATTTATATTCTTCATTCATTGTATTTGCATTAACTTGTTTTTACCTGTATTACAATATAATCTCTTTGTGACTGATTTTGGCAAATATATAGTGTAACTATTTGTAGTATAGTGGCCTCTGCAATACAGAGATTTCTTCGTCTTTAAATGAAATTCAGCAACAATTAATCATTTGAAAATCTCCTTACTAACATTGCTTTCACCATTTTGTGGGACTGTTCTCTCCAGTTTCAAAGCTTTTTTTTTTTTTTTTTATTCACTTCAAAAGAGAATCTTGTATTGTTTAGCTCTTTGAGCTTTTTTAAGTTTATAAGTCTTTCTCTACAAAATCCATGCTGGGTGTCTGCGTGGGTGTCATCTGTTGTTTTCTTTCCTTCCATGAAAAGATCATCCTTTCTAGTTCTTTTAATGTGTAATTGTTCTTGAGATCTAGACGCTTTCAATAATGCAATGTGCTAGCTCTAGATTTCATGTTTTCCAAGGTTCTCTTGGATTCTTGGTTTTTTTCTTCTTAAGGGCTACAATTATCCCTATGTTTAGCATATTTCAAATTAATTTTTTAAAGACCATTTTCTTTGTTAAATGAGGTCCCTGAAATCTCTGTTCTGTCGTTACCATGTTAGCCAGTGACCTGTCAAGGATTTCTTTGAGCGAATATTATGTTCCCTTGACAGATGTTGCCTGGGACACTGCTTTAGACTAGAGAGGTGGAAGCAATGCTCAATCCCTATTCCAGTCCCTCAATAACCTAATGGTCACACGAAAGTGTTAAAACAAATTTATAGAATTTCACTGGAGGCAGTTTTATATTACAAACATTGAAGTTTGCAAAGTTGGGGAAAATTGCTCCAAGAATGGAATAAGTCCTCTGCTATATTTCATTTTGTTTCTTCATACAGTCACCAATGTCAGGAGGCAAGACCTAAACTGAAAAAGCTTGGAAACCTGACTGGAAGACCACAGTGATGAATTAATTCTCATTTGATCTAAGAAAACGAAAAAGAGTTAAAAAGAAGAAGTGGGACGGTGAAAAACTGGTATATTCTGCAAAATGTGACATAAAGTATTTTAATATGAGCATTTTCATTTTGGCATTATAATGTGTTAGTATTTAATGTAACAATATCAAAGACTATAATACTGCTCCTAAACTTTTAGTCAGAAAATTATTCTTTTTAGAAATACTATAACCACATTTTTATATCCTAAAGGTCTTTCTATGCAATATTAATACATATTCTTTTTATGCAAACTCATTTTGACAGCAATGGTGCAAGCATATGATTCATTTCCATTTAGATTCCTTACTTATTAAAAATAATTTAAGAAAAAAATTCAACCAGCATAATTTATTAGGCAGTACAAAGACATTTGTATGATGCTTATAGCTCAAACTTGATTTAACATTTTAAAATAATTTATAAAGGGAAAGAAAAAAACATTCATACTGACACATGTCCTGAAATTCAAAATATATGCTAGATATGAATAGATATCATACACTTCTCTCCATAATGATTTGTTCTGCAAATGGAGGCAGCACATTTGAGGAATTTTCATTTGAATAAGAACGAAAAATTCTGAGTATTAAAATGTGCTAAATTGATTTCAGTTAAAGAATGATAATGCTACTTAACCCCCCTCCTCCCATCCATACCCATTGTTCAGGCATTGCAATGCTTTCAGGCCATTACAATTACTTTTATACCTAAGGGGAAGAATATATGGGAGAAGATTGATACGATATAAAAGGATTTGCTGAGCCAAAGCACCTTATGAGGTGACACTTTGAAATCAATAAAAATGAGAAGAAGATGGTAAAATCATGTACAATTTTTGCAGCAGAGTTTCACTTGTATTTGTCTGGATATTTTTTGGCCAGGGACTACTTATCTAGTCTCTGTGTCTAACCCCTTAGGACTTTTCACCTCCAATGAAAAACCAGCATTTCTTTTATATTTCTAAATGCCTCACCTCTGTTCTCCCCTTTCATTTAAAAAATTAACTACATTCTATAAGTTTGCTGATCAGTTTGTTTTTTAAAGTTCTGCATTTGATACATCGCAAACATAGTTTGGGCTAGAGGAATGGAGGAATCGCATGATTAAAAAGAGAGATTAGAGTCGACATTCTTTCCACCTGCAGCAACCGTATGCTACATGGGTGCCACTTCAAGTCCCAGCTGCTCCACTTTTGATCCAGCTCCTTTCTAATGACTTGGGAAAGCAGCCATGCGGGAGAAGAAGCTCCTGGCTCTTGGCTTCAGATCCATCCAGTTCTAGCTGCTGTGGTCATTTAGATGGAATATCTCTCTCTGTTTCTCCCTCTCTCTCTGTCACTCTGCCTCTCAAATAAATAAATAAATTTTTTTTGAAAAAAAAAAGATAGAGAGATAATAGTGTCTGCAATGTTCTCTGGAGCAAAAAACTAATCACCAATATTTCTTACAGTAGACAATACAAGGTGGATACTGTAAAAGGTAAATACCAACTCCTACATTTGCAAAATGCAGATAAAAAATAAACAGCTGGAATTCTATGCAAAACATAGGGAACCATCCTAAAATATGTTCATTTATATACTGATATGTTAATACAATATTTTTAAAATAAAAATTGATACAAAATATCAAGACTGAACAAAATATCAGAATTTTGCAGAATGATGAGATTTGACCCACCACTTACATGACTCACTCCACTATAATCCTAGCACTGATAAAATACCTATATTATAATGTTATTGTGAAAATGTAATAAACTAATAAATTTAAACTAGTTAAGTAAGATTTCAATAAGACAAAATTACACCCATCATCTCACTTCACTTTAGACAATTAATACTTTCACAAGTGAAGCACTGACTCTTGGCTATACATGTAATACTTTATTTCAGAGTAGAAGCATCACTACACAAAATCAACAATAAAAAGGTGATAGATACCAGCTAAAATTTCTGGTAGAAACAGAAGTGAAGCTTTTATATTAAAATCAAGTACTATCTTATGGCCTCATTGCCTACTAATTTACCATCACAATGCTATTTTTTTTTACGTAGTTGCTCCAGCAAATGTTTATCATTTAAAATTACAAGAATAATAAATGGCTGGAAGTTAACACTAGGAATTAATTTCTGCAGGCTATAGATGAGGAAAAGTTTAAGACTTCTTCCATATAAATAGGTGATTTTTGCTGAAATTTTGCAGAAAATCCACGCAGAAGATCATAGCTCCTGAAATTGGCATAATAAAACACATATATTTTCACAAGTTGAAAACATACTAAAATGATCAGGATTTTAACTAAATTTTTCTCAAAAACAAGTTACGTTCACAATAAAGCAACAGAAGCATTTATACACTACTATACAACATGACTAGCTCTTATGTACAAAAGACATCATGAGTTAAATAAGTTGTCTTTCTTAAAATTGACGGTCTGGATTCAAGCCTGGTCTCTGCATTTCATTGCTGTGTGATGTAGAATAATCAGCTCAAACTCAATATTCCCAGCCTCCTGCCTCTGTAAAAGAGGAATAATAAAACAGGACCAAATTCATCTCTAGTCCTTGCTAAATATAGAGGCACACAATGTGTAATGAATGTTAGCTTAGGTAATTATTATTAATCACTAATTCATTTGTGTGTCTATCAAACATTTTTCATTACTATATGTCAAGGTCTCTCATCCTACAACATTTTTTTCTGTTCTGAATTTTGATTTATATTAATTTTGTGATTGCTTGTGCAACAGTGGATACTGCAATATGGGAGTGTTCCCCTTTGCCCTCAACAATAGAGAACTAATGATCACAGTTAAAATAGCACATGCTCTATGAGCAATGTACCAAAGTAACTTGACATCAATGAATCTAAATAATTTTATTTTAAAGTGTTGTGTTTTAATTAATAATTATTTTTTCTTCTTCTCTACCGTTGCTTAAGGTCAGTGATTGTGTCTTTGTCTTTTTGCAGGATCCTGAAAAGAAAGTGTTGAGGACACAGATTCGCAGAAATTGTCACTTGAATTGATGGCTCTATAGCTGGGTACGTAGTTTGAACTATCTGGCAACTTCAATTTGTTCATTTGCAATCAAGTAAAGATGGAAGATCTATTACAAATTGTTTGGATTATCTTGTAAGTATAACTGTCAAATTCAGAGGACAAAATTATAGTAATGAAGATATCAAAGTTCATCATGGATCGGATATTCCAAATGATAAGCATTAGTTAATACCCAGCATAGTAAATAACCATTACTCAAGAATGAGAATTCTATTGGGAAGGTTAATAATTTAAGTGGCAAAATATGATCCTCTTTTAATAAACCATTAGGCTTTTCATATGGTGTTTCTTCACTATAAGTTCTGACATCTTGCATCTAATGCCTTGTCATTTTTTAAGTTTTATTTTTAAATCTCAGTCACACTATTGGTTCAATGTTGGAAAAAATATTTCAGATTCTTGTTTTCATGTCAATGGCTTTTAAATAGCACTCTTCATCGTTGTCCCTTTCTGTAGACAGTAGCCACTGTAAAACTTTAGCTCTGGCCTACATATTCAGGCAAAATAATTACATATGTGGTGAAAATGATTATAACATTCTGGTCTAACTTTCTATCATTTTTCACTTCAATTTTCAATTCCCTTACAAATAGGTGAGGTGATCGCTCTATCACTCAAACATTTCCTCTGAGACAATATTTTTCTCCTATCAGTGTCAACTGCCTGTGGCCATGGTGATAGGGGCAGATTTATTATTTATTTCTGACAGATCATGTGCCATACCATATTCTATATTTAAACAAAATACAGGGGCTCATTTCTTCTGATCTAACTTATCTTGTCCCCCTCTCCCACGTTCTAATTTAAAAAGAAAAGGAAAACAGTGGAAGATCTTGTCTGTTTTCTTATAAACAGTGCTAATTCAAAGACGCCTGGTGCTGAGACAGGTGGTGACAAATTAGTAAATGAGTAGTGGATTTGCGAGAGATGGAGAGCCTTCGCAGGTTTTACTCCGGACAGAAGGGTTACACAGTGTGACCTGGATTCCAGATGCTTTTTACTCCATTTCCTGTGCCCTGCGGCTGCTGCTTCTGTTGCGATTGCCGCATCACCTCCTGTCATTGCCCACTTGAAAGTGAAGAAATGGCTCGAACAAAATGAACAAAATGACACTCACTGTGATTTACTCTGCTTTTATTATTTTGTTGAAACAACACAAATCACATGTCCCTCATTTTTTTTGAGAGAGGGAGAGAGTTCTCCTAGATCTCTAATTATGTGAGACTGTAATTTGGTCCAGAAGCTTTAAAATGGATTGCACATCCAAAAGCAAGTACAGTACATATTCAATTTGACTTCTTCATAAAATTTAAATATCAAAATGATTAGGTCAAATTTAGGACCAATTCTCTGAGAAAGTTCATGACTGAAAGGTTCAGTACGTGCCTGGTCATGAGATAATCAAGCAGTCAACACACCTTAGAATTTTATGAAGAAGGAGGAAAGAGGTTACTGATCTCTGCCTTCTATATTGCCAAACTGATGTGTACATGGAGTTTGGGTAATATAATACATATTCATGCTGACAGCTAATTTTCAGGCTAATGCAATTCAAAACAGAAAAGATAATGAACCCTAAAAAAAACCAGAGTTTGTAAATGGAAATGCTGACAGACTCTTAACTCTAATAGCTGTGCTATTGGGCACCACAAAAATAACAAAGCTAATTTTAATGAAGATTTGAAAGTAGATGAGGCATTTATCTTCGGTAATTATGGTGCTTCTGTAGGACTAATATCTAAATGGAATTTAAACCATTTAAATGACCCAAGGGAAGGAACAATTGTAGGAATAATTCCTGCTCTGTGTGATTCCATACAGGTATAGGTATATTTTCAGAGCATTTTTTCTTCTTATGGCAATTAGGCAATTCCATTTATAAATACACTGTTCTTTCTAACTTTGATTTGAGGTGATCTGCTTCCAAAACAAATCTAGTTGCACTTTTCTTAAAGCACACTCTCCTAGTCTGTGTTTTGTTTCTAGAAGATTCCAGAGGCTGGGTACTTGGCAAGGAAAAGAGGCTTATATAGCTCAGAGTTCTGGTGGCTCAAGAGCATGTACTTGCATGTGCTGGGCTCTGGTTAGGGCCTCTCACTGTGGATGACCTCACAATTTTGGATTTGCCTGTGGACGAAGACACATAGCAATGCAGTAAGTAAGAGACTAGGGAGGGTCAGGTACGTTCTTTTTTTTTTTTTTTTTTAATTTATTTGATAGGTAGAGTTATAGACAGTGAGAGAGAGACAGAGAGAAAGCTCTTCCTTCTGCTGGTTCACTCCCCAAATGGCCGCATCAGCCACAGCACCCGGTGCCCATATGAGTATCCCCCATGTGGGGAGGATTAACCAAGTGAGCCACGGCACTGGCCCCAGGCACACTCTTTATAACAACCTACTCTTCCAAGAATTAATTCACTCCATGAGAGACTAACGCCTATAACCTAACTCCTCTCCACTAGTCTCCATATCTTAACGGTTCCATCACCATAACACTGCCATGTTGGGGACCATGCTTGTAACACATGATGCTTTGGAGGTCATATTGAAGTCATATCCAAGCCACAACAGGTATTTTATAAATTAATTGATTTAAAGCATTTTTTTCAATTTCTTTTACTATTTTTGAGATATTTTAACTTACATTATAGTCAAAGGTTTAACGGATCTACTAAATAAAGAGTCCAGTGAGTAAAAAGTATAAAGCCTGTAGCCCACCAAGAAAATAAGAAAGGGCTACAAACAATAATCAGCATCACTAACAAAAAGTAAAATTTTAAATATTTATGAGAGAGAAGATGTGTTACAAGCCTTGTGAGCCACCTCCTTAGCTTCTCAGTATTTTTTTTTTTTCTAAACTTTGGTTCAGCGACTTGGTTGACTTGGCTGACACCCTTATCCGAGACGGCCCTCTTCCTTTGGGGCTCAATACATTCACAAATACTGTTAGGAACAGCTTTATGTTGGCTAGTATATCAATGTACTTAATCTTCCAAAGAACATATATATATATATATATTCAAATGTGAATATAGTTTCTTGTGACAACTTGCAGCCTAATCACAGAGAGAGTCCTACACAAATGGAGAAATAGCTCCATTACAAGCAAGAGCAGTGCCTTCTATATATACTCTAGCTCCTTGAAGGTCTCTCTTTACTTTTTTTTTTTGTTTGTTTGTTTATTTGAGAGATAATAAGAGGTTGAGTGCGAGTGAGTGAGAGAGAAACAGTGATAGACTGACAGACAGAGACAGTACTCATCCTCTGGTCCACATCCCATTGGCTGCAAAAGCCAGCACCAGGCCAAGCTCAAACCAGGAACCACAATATCAACCAGGTCTCCCACATGGTGGAAAGAATCCAGTTATGTGCCCCTTCATTTCTGCATTGTGAGGTCTGCATTATTAGCAGCTGGAATTGGGAGCCATAGCCAAGAATCAAACCCAAGGACTCTGATATGCTCACAGGTTTCTTAACTGATTTCTCAACTGCTAGAACAAAGATCTATCACCACATTCTGGTTTTAAAATCATATTAGGGGCCGGCGCTGTGGCGTGGTGGGCAAAGCTGCTGTCTGCAGTGCTGGCATTGCATCTGAGTGCCGGTTCAAGCCCCGGCTACTCCACTTCCGATCCAGTTCTCTGCTATGGCCTGGGAAAGCAGTGGAAGGCGGCCCCAGTTCTTGAGCCCTTGCACCTGCATGGGAGGACCTGGAGGAAGCTCTTGACTCCTGGTTTTGGATCAGCACAGCTTCGGCCATTGCAGCCAATTGGGGAGTGAACCAGCGGATGGAAAACCTCTCTCTCTCTCTCTCTCTCACCCATTCTCTCTCTCTGCCTCTCTCTCTACCACTCTTTCTCTCTGTGTGTAACTCTGACTTTCAAATAAATAAATCTTTAAAAAATCATAAGAATTCACTTCATAGAATTTAGATGTGAACTATTAAACACTCTGGGTTTTGATTTTTATAATATTGTATTATTCTTTGTTATCTTTTACTATCCCTCAAGAATATATTTTATTTTCATTCTTCCAGGACCATTTTCTCTGAAAATTTGGACATTTCTCTTTCTCATTAATGAGAGTTAGCCAAGTTGGAAACTCACCTACTCAAAAAGTCTTCACTGTATGAGTTATGTGACTTTTAGAGCCTTTGGTAGACATGGCCTTGGTAACCCACCCTGATGTCTACAAAATACTTTCTTATTAATTATTTCCTTTTCATTTCATAACAATTTGATAGATAACAGAGCTTTTGTCTTTTTTTTAACATAAATGCTTATGAGAAAGTTGAAGCCTAGAGAATAATTGAATGTCTAAACCATCTGAGGACTAAGAAGGGAGATTGGTAATTGAACTTTTTAAAAATAAAATGTTTTTATTTCATTAACATTTTAGACAAACAGGGTTCCTAGAAATTCTGAACCTAATTTCTCTTATTAATTTTTAATTTTAATTTTTAGTTTTTAAAAAATTCAGTGTGATTTGTAGATTCAGTTGTAATATCATAATTGCTTTCTCTTCTCTCCATCTTACCCTCTTTCCTTCTACATTTCTTTTTTTCTTTGTTTTTGAGATAACATATTTTAAAATTTTATTACAATTAAAAGGCTTAATTCTTGACCAAATAAAATATTTAATAAGAAAAAAGCAAAAAGACCCTAGTTTAGTGCACATAAACAGCTATTAATTATAATTGAATGGAAAAATGACAATTTCACCCATATACAGTATTATATACAGTACAACATTCTTTTTTCTCTTTTTTTTGTTGTTGGACAGATAGAGTTAGACAGTGAGAGAAGGAGAGAGACAGAAAGGTCTTCCTTCCATTGGTTCACCCTCCAAATGGCCGCTATGGCCGATGCTGTGGTGATCTGAAGCCAAGAGACAGGTGCTTCCTCCTGGTCTCCCATGCAGCTGCCAAGCACGTGGGCCATCCTCCACTGCCCTCCCAGGCCACAGCAGAGAGCTGGGCTGGAAGAGGAGCAACCAGCACTAGAACCTGGCACCCATATGTGATGCTGGCACCACAGGTGGACGATTAGCCAAGTGAGCCCCGCCAACCGCCCCAGTACAACATTCTTAACCATTGGTTTGAGAAGTTATAAAACAAAGTTTTACAAAATGGTATTTGCAGTGATATTGATACAAACAGACATTTCTTTCTTTTTATCATTTTTTTTTTAAATTTTAGCTACCACATATAAGTAAGAACCTGTGGTATTTGTCTTTCTGGGCTCAGCTTATTTCACTTAACATGATATCCTCCAGTTGCATCCATTTTGCTGCAAATGGTGGAATTCCATTCTTTTTTATAGCTGAATAATATTCCATTGTGTAAATATACCACATTTTTTGTGTTTTTTTTTTTTTTAATCCATTCATCTGATGATGGACACCTTGGTTGGTTTCAAATTTTGGCTATTGTGAACTGTGCTGCTGTAATGTGGTATATTTCTGCAAAATGAGACAATATTGATACACTGTCATATTATTAATAACTAAAGTCTACCCCCAATTTAGATTTCCTCTTTTACCTATTTTTTCTAGAATCCCATTAAAAATGCTAGCATTGTGGCTTAGTGGGTTAATTGCTGCTTGGAAATTCCACATCCTATATCGTGTTGCTAATTCTATTCCACTTCTGATCGAGCACCCTGCTAATGTGCCTGAGAAGCAGCAGAACATGGCTGTAGTACTTGGGTGTCTGCCATGTGGAAGACATAGATGGCATCATGACTGCAATCATTCTTAATTTAAGAAATAAGTATAGTTACAGTGGCTTTAGCTTCTTGAGAGTCACAAAGCCAATGAAAGAATTTCAGAGGAATGATTTTATTCTTCTGAGGAACAACTAAATGAAAAGATTGTAAATTCTCTCTAGATGGAAATACTGAAAGACACAGTTTGGTCATAAATGGTGATTTGGTGCAGTAGTACATTGAATTCATTCAGTAAGTGGTTATTGTTTTTAATCATATGTTACTATAATGGTATTTCAAAATTTGTAGAAAATGGAATTAAAAGATTAGTTTATTTTGCTGCAAAAACAAATTGGGAGCCATGCATAATCTTTCTGTAATACTTACTTACCATGTATCTTTGAAGACCCTTGATACCCATGGACTCAAGATTTTTACAACAAAATAAATTTATCTTTTAATTGCATTTTCTACAAACATTTTCAAGTATTCTTGTTTGCACCAGTAACACAATAAGAATTGATGCTAAACAACTGAAATACTTTTCCAAAGCTAAAATGGTTTATTCTTTAGATAGTTGAGGAAAATGCGCAGACCATCAAATCATAGCAACAAAAAAGTAAATTATATGTATATAGAATGATACCAAGTTTCTCAGACTTTAATGTGTGTAGGAATCATTCAGGGATCATTTTAAAACACATATTCTAAGTCAGAATTTTTGGAATGTGCCAAGATTTACACACTTTTATGAAAGTGTGTAAATTGTTAATTTTGTTTTTAAAATGGCCTAAACAATGGTTAATTTTATTGTAACAATGTTGTTAAGGGGCCGCTGCTGTAACTTAGTGAACCAAGCCTCTGTCAGCTGAGCTGGCATGCCAAGTGGGCACTTGTTCATGTCCCGTCTCCTCTTCTTCCAATCCAGCTTTCTGCTAATGGCCTGGGAAAGCAGTGGAGGAGGGCCCAAACGCTTGGGCCCCTGCACTCACTTGGGAGTCCTGGAAGAGGCTCCTGGCTCTTGGCTTTGGATTGGCCCAGCTCTGGCCATTGTTGCCATTTGGGGAGTAAACCAGCTGATGGAAGACCTTTCTCTCTGTCTCTGCCCCACCCCTCTCTAATTCTACTTCTAAAATAAATAAATACATCCTTTAAATGTTAAGAAAATTTGTGTAAGTGGAAAAGTACAGATTAGAGATGAAATGAATCTCTGGATTAAGAAAGGCCAAAAATGTGTAAAATAAGATATTTAATGATAATTATTAACTAAACTGGAGTGTCCTACATTCATTTTATTAATCAGATTTTCTTAGAAGATGTGTACTTTAGGACAGGTATTTGGCTTTGCAGGCAAGATACCCTTTTCACCTTGAAGTGCCCGTGGTTTTATTTTGTTTTGTTTTTTAAGATTTACGTATTTATCTGAAAGGCAGAGTTATAGAGAGAGATGGGGAGAAACAGAGAGAGAAAGAGATTTTTCCATCTCCTGGTTCACTCCCCAAATGGCTGCAATGACTTGAGCTGGGCCTGTCTGAAGTCAGGAGCCAAGAGCTTCCTCCAGGTCTCCCACATGGGTGCAGAGTTCCCAAAAAATTGGGCCATGGTCTGCTGCTCTCGCAGGAGCATTAGCAGGGAACTTGACTGCATCAGAGCAGCTGACACACAAACCAACACCCACACGGGATGCCAAGTGCAACAGATTGTAGCTTTACCCACTATGCCACAGTGCTGGCCCTCAGCGCCTGAGTTTTGATTCCTGTCTAGGTTCCTGAATCCAACTTATTGCCAATCCAGATCCAGGGAAGCAGCAGCTGTACACCATGAGATTAGTTTCCTGCTTCCTATGTGGGCGACATGGATTGGGTTCCTGGTTCCGAGTTTTGGTTGTTGGGATGTTTGGGAGAGTGAACCAATGAATGTGAGTTAGCGCTCTCTCTCCCTCTCTCTTAGTATCTCTATCTCTAGCTCCATCTACCTCTATCTCTCTCAAATAAATATTAAACATGCTTAAAGATGCACATTTTTACTGAATCCTTTATCAAATTTAATGCTCTATGTATACTTTGTTCCACCTCTTGGCCATATTTTAAAAGAGGATTGCAAAGACCTCTTGAAGTTCAAATCTGTGCCTTCATGGTTGTGAATGTGTATATGTGTGTATATGGTGTGAGTGTGTGTATAAGGGACTGTAGAAATCTCAAATTGTATACCTCTCTGAGCAAGGTTATGCCTCAATTCCTCAAGTTTATTTGATTGTGTATCGATGAGAAGAGATTTGAGAGACCAAATTACTTTTTGATGACAGATACACTATCTTCCTACAGCATGATAATATGTACTCTTAATTATATTTTTAATTTCCTGAATTCTAGAAATAGTTTCCTGACTTATTTCCACAGCTCATTAATTAAAAATGTACAAGAATTGGGCAAGAGTGAGAGTGTGTTTTTTTAAGGGGAGAAATGTTCTATTTTCTTGGCAGCCAGATTCCATTAACCTTTCATCTTTTAACTGTTCTTTGATGTGTGTTCTATAAAACAAGTTGAATATTCCTTTTGAGATGAATTATTCAGTCAAAACATTTCTGTTACCATATTATGCAATAAAACAGCAAGCTATTGATTTGGCATTGTAAATGAACTACTTTTGTTTCTTTTTTCATATTGTAATTTATCTTATTCTATTTGTATCTATGCATGATCTTGCAAGCCAATAACCATTTTATGCACATGAGCTAGAATTCAATTGAAATATATTAACTCAAAAAATTGAAAAGAAATATACTGTATCAGATAGACTTAAATACATGTGGTCATTAGAGTTCTGTGATATACAAATGAAGTGTCTCAAGGAGAGAATTCAGTCTTCCAGCTGTGATAGAAGATGAACAAGATACCTATAAACATAAAAAAGCCCTAAGTTAATTAAGTGAAATCTCACGCTGCATTGCACTGGATGAGTATCTTTAAAACCAAAAGAATAGGAAGCTGGATAAAGGTGCCTTCACTGTTAAAACAGCTATATATATATATATATATATATATATATTGCTGTTTAAAAGAAATTCAACACTGATTTTGACTGCTTGCAAATCATTGTTGAATCAACTCAGATAAAATACCCATCTAAGTTTTTAAAATCTTTAAAAATATAGTAGTCCTGTAAAATTCATAGAATTATGAATACATACCAATAATATGGCTTGATTATCATCATTGCATTTATTAGAAATCACACACAGATTTGTCTTTATAATTTACTGAATACACATAATACTTAAAATATGACATCTGATCTAAAATCAAAATAATTGCATTCAAAAATCAAATCCTCTGGTATTTTAAAATAACATCTCAGATTCTAAATAATAATAAATGAGTTCAAAAAATCAACTCCATTAGTATTAATAAAAAGGTGCCCAATTTCTCCAACTCTCAGTTTCTTAGTCATACATTAGGAAAATTCATATCTACTATATAGGACTGTTTTATGATAAAATTGCATGTGGTAATGTGTACTAGAATCTTAGCACAGTGTCTATAATGCAGAGTTTTATTTTAATCATTATTGTTGATATACTATTAATGGATTAATTAACTGAATTTGTGAGCTAATAAACTGCTAAGATAAACTCCTAAACTGTTTTTCAAAAGTGGTTATTAGCCCAAATTAATTACCTGTCTGTATCAGATTTCTGGTCTTAAGCCATTTCAGGTATGCTGGAAAACGGACTTATAGCATGTCACATAATTTTATGTGATCCAGTGGATTCATGTCGACTACACTATACCGAGGACAAAAAAATCCAAATCTTCCTTAGGTTACTTTGTGAATCTACTTTCAATCCCCTTACCGTGCTTCCCATTCTTCCCTCTATTCCCAGGTAAGCAGATGTAATTTGTGTCACTATACACTAAATTTACATTTCTGAAAATGTTATAGAAATGGAAGCATACCATGTATACTTTGTTTTTCTTCTTTCACTTATCACAATTATTTTGAGATTCTTCGATGTTACAGAATATATTGAGTTCACTTCTCTTATTACTAAACAGTATTCTACTGTATGAATATGTCCATACAAATATTGATAGATTTTTCTGTAGTTTTTTGTTTGGAGATATTATTTTTAGATGTGTGCATGTATGTATGTATGTATGCACATATTTGAAAATCAGTGACAAAGAGCAAAGAAAATACACAAACACACACACACACACACACAGAGAGAGAGAGAGAGATTTTTCATCTGCAGGTTCACTTCTCAAATGTTCAACAGCCAGATCTGGACCAGTCAGAAGCCAGGAACCAGGAACTCTAGCTGTATGGTCTCCCACATGGTTAGCAAGTATTTTAGTCATATCTAATTATTTTTCCAGGAACATAAGCAGGAAGCCAAATCAGAAGTTGAGCAGCTCGGACTCAACAAGCATCTTAATATGAGATACCAGTGTTACAAGCTATAGCTTAATCCACTGCACCACAATGCCAGTCCAGGAGCTATTTTGAAAAAATAATGTTTTTGCCATAAACATGCCGGTGTAAGTCTTTGCATACATGTATCTTTCATTTCTCTTGGGGAGAAATCTTGGAGTAGAATGAGGGACCGTATGGTAGACGTACATTTAAATTTTTATGAAACTGCTAAACTGTTTTCAAAGTGCTTATTAGGTTTCTATCTGTTCCTAGTTTATAAAAATCTATATCAGTAATGGATGGTCAATTTTGTAAATTTTGGAAAACAAGATATAACTTAAGAAGCCAAGGCGTGAAGTCCAAGGTTTTTGTTGTAAGTAGGCCTAAAGGTTGACTAATTTAATCTGGTGAAAAAGAATGCAAGACCATGGAAGAGATGCGTGTGAAAAATATGCAAGTATGTAGTAAAGCATAATATGGCCGTATTTTGTCACATATGAATGTGTGTATGTGTATATTTCAAATCATATTTTAAAATATAAGGTAATTAAATTCCAGATTAAGAATAGGAAATATAACATTAATAACTCTGAAGCATGCTTGCCTATCATCATGACACAAGCTGAATTTACTGATAACAAATTTCATTCTTTAAAGATGTATTTATTTATTCATTTATTTGAATAACCGAGTGACTGACAGAGTAAGAAAATAGTGAGTGAGAGAGGCATGTTTCATCCACTGGTTCAACATCTCAAATGTCTACAATACCCAGGGTTGGACCAGGCTGAAGCCAGAATCCAGAAACTCCATCTGTGTCTCCCATGTGACTGCCAGAACTTGTATACTTGGGCTATCATCTACTGCTTCCCAGGATCATTAGCAGTAATCTGAGTCAAAAACAGAGGGACTCTATCCAAGGCACACTGATATGGAATGGAAGCATTCCAAGAAGCGGCTTAACTTGCTGTCCCATAATGCCTTCCCCAGTACTAAATTCCATAAAAGATCTATAGAAAATACAATTCAAACTTTAAATTATTGTTTAGCACTTCCTTAGAAAGTAGGAAGAGGGGCTGGCACTGTGGCATAGTGGGTAAAGCTGCCGCCTGCAGTACCAGCATCCCATATGTGCTCTGGTTCAAGTCCCAGCTGCTCCACTTCCAATCCAACTCTCTGTTATGGCCTGGGAAAGTAGTTGAAGATGGTCCAAGTCCCTGGGCCCCTGCCCACATGTGGGAGACCTGGAAGAAGCTCCTGGCTCCTGGATTTGTTCGGATCAGCACAGCTCTGGCCAATTGGGGAGTGAACCAGCGGATGGAAGATCTCTCTCTCTCTCTCTCTCTCTCTCTCTCTCTCTCTCCCACTTTCCCTGCCTTTCCTTCTCTCTCTGAGCAGCTCTGATTTTCAAATAAATAAATAAATCTTAAACAACAAAAAAAGAAAGTAGGAAGAGTGGGCGAGCATTTTGGTAGAGTAGATCAAGCCTCTGCTTGGAACACATCCCATACTGGAATGCTTATTTGAATCCTGGCTACCCTGCTTCCAGTCCAACTCCCTACTAATGCACCAGTGAATACAATAGAAAATAGCCGAGGTACTTGGATGGTTGCAACTTATAATGGAGAACCACATGGAGTTCCAAGCTCCTGGCTCAATTTGATCCAGCTCATTCTGTCAGAGCATTTGAAGAATGAACCAGCAAATAGTTTCTCTCTCTCTCTCTGTGTCACACTGCATTGCAAATAAATAAACATACAAATAAGTAAATAAGAATGAAATTTTGTGTTTTGCAACAAAATACATGCATTTGGAGACCATTATGCTTAGTTAAATAAGCCAGTTCCAAAAAGAAAATATCATATATTTTCTCTGATATATGGTAACTAGTATATAGAGTACAAAAAAGTATATGAGTGAAATTAACAACTTGAGATTTTATTATTGTTCATAGCCCATGTCTATACTCCTGAGGAACTGTGGCCTTTCTTCTTAGTACCTGTTGAATTTTTTATTTAGTGGAGGTGTAAGGTAAATTGAAAGTCTGCCATTGTGAAAATTAAAAGAAAAATAAAAAAGGCAGAAGTAGGGAGGATGTTAGGAAGGGAGTGTGGGAAGTAGCATTATGTTCCTAAAACTGTATAAATGAAATACAGAAAATCTGAAACCAAAAATAAATAAAAGAAATTAGAAAAGTGGTAGGAGAAATTGGCTGATGAAAAAAGAAAAAAAAAGTTTATATTCACATCTCTCAAAATTACAAAGAAACAATAGCAGAAATGAAATTGGAAAGATCTGAGTGAAACTAAGACACATAACTTATCTGTCACATCTACATCATTTTTATGTATTAGATCATTCCTTAATAAACATAACTTCATGGAAATTTTAATTCTTAATGTTTTATGTGAAGTGTGCACTTTCACAGATGTAGAGGCAGAAAACTTAAAGTGATAGTCTAATGGAACAAAATGCAAGGTGATGTGTTACCTTACTGTTCATTTTCTTTTTCTTTCTTTTGTTTTTAAAAAGATTTTATTTATTTACTTGAGAGGTAGAGTTAAATACAGTGAGAAAGAGAGACTGAAAGAAAGGTCTTCCTTCCTTTGGCTCACTCCCCAAATGACTGCAACGGCTGGAGCTGTGCCGATCCGAAGCCAGGAGCCAGTGGACAGGAGCCAGGAGCCAGGAGCTTCTTCCTGGTCTCCCATGTGGGTGCAGGGGCCCAAGCACTTGGGCCATCTTCTACTGCTTTCCCAGGCCACAGCAGAGAGCTGGATTGGAAGAGGAGCAACCAGGCCTAGAACCGGCGTCTATATGGGATGCCGGTACCGCATGCAGAGGATTAACCTACTGCGGCATGGTTCCGACCCCTCATCTTCTTTTTCTTTCTATATTTAATTTTTTTTGCACAATGAGCCGGATAAACTAGGCAGTTACTCAGAAGTTAATTTGCCTGGCCCCAGAATCATTACCCACACCTAGTAAAAGCAGACACTGTTCCTTGAAATTGTCCATCCAATGGATAGCTTTTATCATATCATTCTCTTTACTTGATTTTTCTTTTATGTGTCTCCGAAATTTCTCCCTATAGGTACTTCACTTTCCTTGTTACAAAATCAGTTGGCTATTCCATTTGATAGCTGATCCGTAAACTAGACTCTGCATTCCTTTATGTGTCATTGGTTTTGTACCATATGTGCTTCAGGAGTCAGAATTGGGTATTGAGATAAGTCACATTCATCTGGCAAAACCCCACAGATCTCTAAGGTAGACTGGCTATGGCAGTGGTTATGAAGGGAGTAAGTAGCTGATGATACAGGAGATGAAAGGAAACCAGAGGATCTCCATTCAGTCCAGCTATGGAGATCAAGCAGGAATACAGAAGTGTACACCCTTACCTCCTTTCCTAACTGTGCTTATTTCTGTGCCTTCCATCAGACACACCCAAATGAAGCCAGCTGTTAAGAGAGCTCAATGTCCTGCTCACATGATGATAGGTAGAACGAGTTTCTTGAGGTGGGTTTGGAAGGAGGCACAAATGTGGAAAGAACATCTGATGAGGCAAATGAAAGATACCTAGTCAGTCTTCCTCTTGTTTACTCATGGCTGCTCTGTGAATCTTATGTTCTGTTCACCTTACAAAGGGAATGCTTGTTAAGATTTTATTGTTGACATTTAATGTTCAGAAACTTTCAGCATTTGTTCTGTTTCTTTCATTCTAGATCAAATGAGTTTTTACTGACTTTACCTCATCTACAATATTCTCCTTTCCTGTTTTATAACCTCCATCTCATTAAATCTTTAAGAAACATCAACAAGGGGCTGGTGCTGTGGCCCAGCTGGTTAAGCCACTGTCTGCAGCACGAGCATCCCATTTGGACACTGGTTTGAGTCCTGGCTGCTCCACTTCTGATCCAACTCCCTGCTATAATGTGCCTGGGAGGGCAACAGAGAGGACCCAACTGTGTGGGCTCTGTACCCAAGTGGAAGACTCAGATGAAGCCCCTGGGTCCTGGTTTCGGTCTGGCCCAGCCCTAGTTATTGAGGCCATTTGGGGAGTAAACCATCAGATAGAAGAGCGCTTTCTCTCTCTCTCTCTCTGCCTCTCCCTTTTTCACTGTAACTCTTTCAAATAAATAAAGTCTTTAACAAAGAATCAGTAAGTTCTAAAATCATTTGTCTAGTGTACACAAAATTATCTTAATGAAATTAAAGGAGTGGCAATGCAATTCATTATCATGAAATAGAGATTCTTGCCACTAAAATAACGGAAGAGTAGGTATTTGGTGTAGAGGTTAAGATGCTGTTTGGGACACCAGCATCCTGCAGTAGAGTTCCTGGATTTGAGTCCTAGCCCTGCTTTCAGTTTACTTTCCTGCTGATGCACACCCTGGGAAATAGCATGATGACTCAAGCCATGGGGTCCCTCTTCACTGATGTGGAAGATCTATATTGAGCTCAGATCTCAGCTCCTGGATTTTGATTGGTCCAGTCCCTGATACTGTGGATAACTGGGGAGTAAGCCAGTGGATGGGAAATCCCTCTGTTTTTCTGCCTAACAAACAAATAAATAATTAACTTTTATTACAAAAATATTTTTTTCCTATATGAGATAAGACAATTTTGATTGGGGAGAAATCATGAATGAATTTAAGGCCCACTGTTCCAATTAAAATATAATTCCAGGATTTATTCTTTTTTCTACATATATTTTATCATAATTTTAAGCTACACTAAATAACTAATTTTGAGGTACTATTGATGTTTAATCTAACTTCAATTAGTGTATCCTTTTAATAGTGATAGCACTATTATAGTCAAAATGATGTGGATTTAACAGACAGATGATTTAAATTCTGTACCAATTGTATGACTTTGGGCAAGCAATTGATCTTTCTGAATCGTCCCTTTTTCTGTAACACACAATATCTACCTCACATAGCTATAGGGTAAACATTTTTTCTGTTAGTCACTACCCTAAGAACTAAAAACAAAAATTTGAATCATTAGTATATCATTCAAACTCAATATGGTAAGACATTGTATCATTCAGTACAGAGAATAGTATGTTAAAAATCCAAAACTAAAAAAGGAAGCACAAATAATTTATCTGAGTGTTCAGTCTTCTTAATATTTGATATATTTATATTTATAAGATTTTTAAAAAACATGAGTTTGGGAGATGTGAATGCTTCATTTAGGCAACCATATAACTTACGCACATTATGGGTACTTTATTTTATGTAAGCAAGCAGTGTGACCCCTGAACAATGTGTTGCTTCACTCAGCATCGTGCTGTTAAAACAGTTCTTAACCATATATGTTTTGTGTGTATTTCATTCTAGCAATTATATGGGAGCACTTTTTTTTTTTAGTAATAAAAAGCTGCAGGGAAAAAAAAAAGATGTATGATAGAACTATTGACCTAGATCAGAGAGCAGTTGTTATTAAAAGATGTGAGGAATAGGCAAAGTTTTCATATGTGTTTGCTTTCTCCGTTACCACCGTGAATTCTAATTTTTAAGGGAACTATGATATTTTAAGAATATTTTTATGCATTGAGGTCATGGTAACTGTTTTTCTGTGTATATAAATTTAAAACAAAATTTAGCATATTTGTTTCATAATTACACGATTATATTGAAAAATCAAGCATTTATAAAAAGAGAAGAATATACTTAATTTTTAGTTAGTAACATTGATACTAATTTAAAAAACAAACTGTCTCATAATATTAAGTTCTAACTCTTGCAAAGAAAGAAGGGTTTTTTAAAATGGATTCTCTGAAACTGAAGAGAGGATCGAGAACTGAAGAAATTTGGATGTGACTGAGATCACACTTAATGAAAATAGTAATTAAAACAAGCAAAATTTAGACATTTCAGAAAAGATTATATAGATGGAGTAGCAGGTAAAGCCACTGCCTGAAGCTCAAGCATCTAATATGCGTGCTGGTTGGAGATCCTGCTGCTCCTCTTCCAGTCCAACTCCATGCCAATGTGTCTGGGAAAGCCGCAGAGAATGGCCCAAGTGATGGGTCCCCTCCACCCACGTGGGAGACCCAGAAAAGCTCCTGCCTTCTGGTTTCAGATTGGCCCAGCTCTGACCATTGCAGCCATCTGGGAAGTAAACTAGTGGATGGAAGATCTCTCTGACTCTCCCTTTCTCTCTCTATGGAACTCTAACTTTCAAATAAAAAAAAATCTTTATAAATATATGTGTATATATATATGCATATATATAAGCATGATTAATAAGAACATAAAAAGTGATAAACACCATTGAATTATCAAAAATTGCCAAATAAATCACAAGCCTGCCATTTATTCTCACTGAGGAGGATGATTTAGAAAATGCTGATTATGTTGATTGTTGGCAAGAACAAGGGGCAGTAAATTCTCCTATATTGCTAATAGAAGTTAAAATGGTGCATTTTGAAAGATGACAATTTTATATTTGTTTAAAAATTACTTGCCCTGTGACCTAGAAATTCTACACCTTGATATCAGAGAGAAGCAAAAATTTAAGTCTACCAAAGGATTGTACTCAATTGCTTGTAGCAGTAGTATTAATAATGAACAAAGAGTGGAGAAATATGGGACCTGCATTGTGGTTTATAAGGTAAAGTTGTAGCCTGTGACTCCGAATCCTATATAGGCACCGGTTTGAGTCCCAACTGCTCAACTTCCAATCCATCTCCCTGCTAATGCTCCTGGGAACACAACAGAAGATAGCTCAAGTGCCTGGGCCCCTGCTTGCCTGTGGGAGACCTGAAAGAGACTCCTGGCTCTTAGCTTCAGGCTGGCCCAGTACTGGCTGTTGTGGCCATTTGACCAGGTTGGTTTCACTTCTGCAATCTAATCTGCTTGAGGTGTACCACTCCTAGTCTTTTAGAGCCTAGTAACTGCTCCATCTGCAGTCCTACCATGGCCCTCAGAGATCAGCTTCATACTTAATGATAACCAGGTACAGCATTGCCTCCAGTATCTCAGCTGCTTTACAAGTCTGGTGAGTATGTCCTTGTTTCTCATGAAAGCCACAGGAAAATTTTTATGCCCTTCTATGCTATTCAAAGGTCCTAAGAAAGTTGAATGATACAGGGACTGTTCTCCCTATATAACATATTCTTCCCCTCATTTAACAATTACATAATTATTTTTATTTTTTAAGATTTAATTTATTTGAAACACCGAGTGAGAGAGATGGTTCACACCCCAAGGTCCACACAGCCAGGACTCAGCGAGGCTGAAGGTAAGAGACACGTCTAGGTCACCCCCATAGATGGCAGAGGCATAAGTACATGGTCCAGATTCGGCTGCCTTCCAAAGTGCATTACCAGGTAACTGAATCAGAAGGTAGGCAGCTGGAACTCCAACTGGCTCTCTGATATGAGATGCCAGTGCTCTAGGGGATAGCTTAGCTCACTATCCCACAACACTGGCCCACATAATTCTTATTGAGCTTTCAAAACTCATCTTAGGAAGCCTTTGATTATCAGTTGTTTTCCCATCTGATGGTTACTCAGCCATGATATCATAGCAATTCAGAAATACCATTATAATAGCTTTTCCAATGGCCTGTCAACATCTTATATGAAATAATGAGTTTATTATCCATAATTTTTCATTGCCTGTTTTATCTTATTAGAATACAAGCTCCAAGATAAGGATTTTGTGTTATTTTCTTGCTGGTGTGCTTGTAGAGCTTTAGCATGTAGTAAGGCCCGAATAGGACTCAGAAATTGTTTCTTTTCTGACCTTGCTATGCTAGATTTTTCAAGGCACAAGTTTTCTTTTCCCTTTTTTATACACCTTGTGATTATGACAGACTCTGTTTAGTTGTGAATATTCAATCCATTTTATTGAATAAACACAACAATAGAGACTGAGATGGTAAAATTAATTGCAAATTAAAAATAGAATTGAACTAACAGAAAAGTTTGCTTGGGAGTGGGTCTCTATTCAAACCATTTCTTGCCTTTTTCAGTAGAATTCATCTCTCCTAAGCTTATGCATTTGCACATATGTAACTCTCATATTAAAATTTATCATCCCTATTAGATTTTGAACAGTTTGGGAGAAGAATCATCTTTTCCATCCTTGTATACAAGCAGTGTCTTTCACTAAATTCAAATATAAAAAGGATGCCAAAGTGTAAATGATTCACAAACAAGTGCCTCTTGAGGTTTCTCCACTTCATTGAAAAGAATGGTCTCCAGATGGATAGAGAAAACTATGAAATCATATTATTTTAATGGCAGAAGAACCTTAAACTAGCTAACTAGAATAACTAAATTAAGTGTATGTTTCTGAAGAGATTGAGGGATTTTGCACATGGCATCTTATATTTGTTTTTGAATCTCAATTGTTTGTTGATATTAAATAGTTCTCTTTTGAAAACACATTGTAGGGGCCGGCGCAGCCTTGGCTCACTTGATTAATCCTCCTTCTGCACCAGCATCCCATATGGGCACCAGATTTGAGTCCCGGTTGCTCCTATTCCAGCCCAGCTCTCTGCTGTGGCCAGGGAGGACAGTGGAGGATGGCCCAAGTGCTTGGGCCCCTGCACCTGCATGGGAAACCAGGAGAAAGCACCTGGCTTCTGGCTTTGGATCAGCATAGCTCCAGCTGTAGCAGCCATTTAGGGGGTGAACCGACTAAAGGAAGACTTTTCTCTCTGTCTTTCTCCCTCACTGTCTAACTCTATCTGTCAAATAAGTAAATAAATAAATAAAAATAAAACGCTTTGCTACTATCCAGGCTCTTTGCTGGATCTGGTAACCTCCTTCAAAACATAAGATATGTTTTGTTCATTATTGCAATATTTGTGTTTAGTTTATGCTTTCTGAGTGGCTGGACAGATGGAGGAATTTATATAGAGGAATGAATGGATGATGGCGAATTAATGGGTAACATATGATCTTGGGTAAGTTATTTTATATTTCATGAGTCTTTCAGTGACTTTGTAAAAATCATTTTTTTTTCTCCTGTGGTTGACTCCTCAAACCTTTGATATGTTACCACTAATTAATTCTTCAATTTAGAATGACCAAACCTACCTATTTTCAAAATCATGTAATTATATATAATATTTAGAGTTGTATCAACATTCAGATAATATCTCCTGTCTATGGAGAATACTCATAATCTTTTAAAATGTTTTCATTTTTTTAGAAAGCATTTCCTCTTGTATTATATTTTAAATTATTGTAAGCTAAATATATATCCATTATATATGTATATACTCAGAGCCAGACAGGTTAATTTCCTAGAGGGAAATTCTTTTCAAGTTATCTAAGCTTTTAAACTGTGCTTTAAAATATGATAGATAAATATGGAAACAGATAACGAGAAAGTAGGGAGAGATGGTTAATGGCATCTCCAATTTAGTTGAGAGTAAATGTCAAATTGAAGATGGATTCACCATAGCTGTACTTGAGTTTTTCAATTCGCTCATCAAATGCTCAGATCCTTCCCCAGAGGAAGCAAAGCCTGTCAAGAAGATAATCTAAATTAAAAGAGAGTCAAATTAAGTAGAAAGATACATACATGTTTTCATATCATGTGGTTTTAATAAAATCTCAAGCAAAATACTACGTACTTCAGGTTCAGCATTTTTAAGATTGTTATTTAGGTAGGTAAACCAAGCCTTCTACTGATTAACCTTAACTTTGACTCTTCTTATTGGTTAGAGATAACTTTATGTGTTTGTTTATGTATGTCAATAATTTTACAAAAATAGTTTAAAGTCCAGCAGTCTGAACAATGGTGAAGTTGAACACATGATTTGAGGTTGATCAAGTGCATCCTTGGTCCTCATTAGTTAAGAGTGTAAATGCTTTGGATTAGTTTCTGTGTGTATCACTCACCTTTTTTCCATCCTACTGGATGATCCAAAAGCATGTAAGAAAATGCCTTCCAAAGGCCAAAAACCCCGAAACTACTTTCGAATTGAATTAAATTGAGTCAAATTTGGGATCTATTAAACATTCACATGGCAGGATCATCAAAAACATATATCTACTAGCCAATAAAATAAAAATCATAAACGTATAGTTAAGATATTCATAATATGATCATCTAAGGAGAACCAGAGAATTAATTCATTTTATAACAAATTTTGTAATCAATCACCACTTGAGAAAAAAGAGTTTAGAAATTGCATCCAACTCTAAGTACAGGTTTATTCATTCTCATATTTTAGGTAAAAAATCCAAAGTACCTGGACTATATGAGATGCAGAGAGAAAAGTGACAGTTCACTAAGCATGTGATAAAATTGCAAAATAATTCCTTTTGGAATTCTGGTCTTGATAGTAATTTTATTCCTTTGTGATATTTCCCATGAATTATAGCACCATGCAGGTTGACCAATTCATTCAAAGTGAATGTTTGTGGAAGAGAAGGCTTCCTTACAAACAAGTCTCAAGGTGTGCATCTCAGAATATGAAGCCCACTGTATCGTCGCAAATGTCAAGGTTGAGACCTAAAAATGCAGCGTATAATAACTTTCTTTCATTAAAGTGTTATTATCCCAGTGCTATACAGAATCTAACTGAATTGCAAACAGCTTTATTTTCTTTCAATTTCAGATTTTTATCATTTACTATAATGTGTGGTGTGAGTTTTAAAATCCTTTGCCATAGGATTATTTCTTTATATAATGACACATACAGACCAGAAGCTAATGTTAAATGATACTGTAAAATTATCAGAACAGTGTTAAATTCTTTGCATTCAATTCCCATCTCAGCATGATACAAAGGAAAAGATTTGAGCTTGAAAAGAGAAAAGACTCTTGTGTGAAGCTCAAACTTGCTAATTATTATTGCTATTATTTTTTTAGTGTAGCCTTGAGCATGGTTCTGAACTTCTTGATTTCATTTTCTATAATTTTGAGCTAATAATATTTTTGCAAAGTTGCTTTAGACTTTAGAGAAAACCATAATGCAATTCAAAACCAGAGTCCACAGTACAATGATACTAAACATCCGTTCATTTGTTCATTCATATCTTTAAGAAATACTTACTGAGCAGTTAACACTCTCAGTTATCAGGTGCTGGCACACATGCTAGTGAACAAATTATATGCTACATACGCAAGATCATAAATTTAGTTTAAAAATAAAAACTAAAAGAGATAATAAATAAGTACAACACCAAGCTGATGAAGGGCTAAGGAAGAAATGATGAGGTGAATAATACCACTTTTGGGGTTAAGTATTTGTCGCATTCGGTATTGGAGTCTGAGGGTTTGAGTCCCAGCTCCGCTTCTGATTCCAGCTTCTTGTTAGTGTGCACCATGGGGTGCAACAGATGACAGCTCAAATACTTGGGTCCTTGCCACACATTCCTGACACTCAAGTTGAGTTCTAGGGCCCTGGAGGTCTCTGTCTGTCTCTGTCTCTTCCTTTCAAATAAATATAAACATTAAATAAATAGATAAAGTACCACTTTGAGCAGAGGGAAGATATCACAGAGGTAGTATTTCAACAGAGAAATGAAGGATTTGACCGAGAAAGGTATAGGATATTTGGATGTGCCGGCACCACGGCTCACTAGGCTAATCCTCTGCCTGCGGCGCCAGCACCCTGGGTTCTAGTCTCGGTCGGGGTGCCGGATTCTGTCCCGGTTGCCCCTCTTCCAGGCCAGCTCTCTGCTGTGGCCCGGGAGTGCAGTGGAGGATGGCCCAAGTGCTTGGGCCATGTACCCCATGGGAGACCAGGATAAGCACCTGGCTCCTGGCTTCGGATCAGCGTAGTGTGCCTGCGCGCTGTTGGAAGGGTGAACCAACAGAAGGAAGACCTTTCTCTCTGTCTCTCTCTCTCACTGTTCACTCTGCCTGTCAGAAAAAAAAAATAATATTTGGGTGAATATGTTTCCTGCTAGAGACAATATACAGAAAATTCCACAATTCTTGAAAGAGAAGTATACAGTGTATTTAAGCAAGAGTAGGGAGGCTAATGTGGGAGAAGCTTAGCAAGTAGTATATGGCAGAAGAAGAGATCAGAGAAGTAACATGGCTATGTTATGTGATATCTTTTCTACAGACTGAATGTTTATGTTCCAACAACTACCAAATGGTAAAGCACCAGTAAATCTTGGGATGGTATTTGTAAGTGAAAGTTTTTAAGCAATAACATGACAAAGGAACTGTCATTATGTGATGAATGATCTTTTAATAAAGACAAAGAGGTGATCTTTTTCTGCACTATGTGAGAACACAAGAAAAGCCTTCTAGTGGCCCTGCTGTGGCACAGTAAGTTAATCTTCCACTGCAGCGCCAGCAGTCCTGGCTGCCCCTCTTCTGATCCAGCTCTGTGCTGTGGCCTGGGAAAGCAGTAGAAGATGGCCCAAGCGCTTGGACCCCTGAACCCACATGGGAGACCCAGAGGAAGCTCCTCTCTTGGCTTCAAATAGGCTCAGCTCTGGCCGTTCCGGCCATTTGGGGCGTGAAGGGTAGAAGGATAGCCCTCCAGAAGTCCCTACCAGGAACTGAGTTACCCAGCACCTTGGTCTTGAGCCTCATATTTTAAAATACAGTAAGAAATAAATGCCTGCCTTTTCAGCCACCCTGTCTGGTATTCTCTCACATCAGCCTGACCACTTTAAGGGAAATGGGCTTCAGTCTAAGGTGAACATTTTGTAGCGTATAAGAAGAATGACATGATCAAATTAAACTTCTAAGAAGGTAAATTTGACTGTGGTATTGTAAACTAATTAGAAGGAGAGAAAGGTAAAAGTAGGAAGATTACTTGAGGGATGATTGTCTACACATGGAGTACAAATCTGAGGTACAAATCCATTGTTTTGGAAATTCTTTGTTATTCCTGCAAGCTGAATACAACAAGACTATGGCTGAAACCCACATACAGATATCACAGGCCCTTCTCTGTTGTGTTTCTCATCAGAATTCAACTTCTACAGCATTGAATTCAGCAAGTCTTTAGTGAATTTCAGCGCCTGACAATGGCAGGTGATATGGCAGAAAGCATTAAATATCTGAGAAAGCGTTTCTCTTTAAAATTCCTGTAATCTCATTCAGGAGAGCAAACATTACTGAAGGTCCATGATGTGTAGAAGCTGCACTCAGCAGCGGGGGAGAGGCAGGGGGCACGCTCTCTGTCCTCGCACAGCCGTGGTACATACTGTTTCTGTAGGAGGAGCTCGGAAAATATCCCTTAACACAATATTAATTTAAAAGTTGCACGAAGGACATGGTAACAACTGTAACAGAAAATCCTTAGAGGAAAATCAGAGATTTGGAGGAAAATGGGGCCAGAATAAAAATGCCGTATTGGAGTAGTGGGAACAAGATGCTATTGGTGGATGGAGAGATTTTTTCCCCTTATTTTTGTTGAATTTTTTTAAGTAAAAATGTCACCCTGCAAATGTATTATTTCAAAATAAGAATGCCTAAACTGATGAAAATATGATACAGTAACAATCTATAAGAAAACAATATATATGAATATATGAAAATATGGTGTGGTATATGAATGTATTTTCTCCTAAAATATTTAAAACTCAAGCATATGTTATAAGAATTCCATCTTAGGATATTTTAAACATATTATTGATAAAAAATGTGAGGGAAATCAGGATGCCAGAAGGGCAACTCAGTGCTAAGAAGCAAAACATTCTTCTCTCTGAGAGCATTTTCTAATGTTAGGAAACTGGAAATTTGGTTTCCAACATTACTTGGGATATCAAAGCAGAACACACTCAAGATAAGGATTCCAAGGGGAAGTAATCTGAGGAAAAAAAAGAAAAACAGGAAAGCAATGGACAGTGAAAGAGACAAAAACAGACACATTTCAGATATTGGGATTATCTAAACTAAATTTAAAATAGCTATGCTTTTAATCACTTATATTTTTGTATCTTTCCTAATAAAGCTCAACATGTTTGTTATCTGAATTTCAATAGTTTTAAGTAATTTCTTGAGTATGTATATGTGCACATATCATGCATATAAGTATAAATATAACAATAATAAATAAAATTTTAAATTAAAAGATAAAAATGAAGTGGGGACTCTGCTTTGTGTTCTACAAAGTGTTTATGTTGCTATCACCCTATATATGTTTAAAAATTCACAGGGGCATATAGAAAAATGTGAAAGTAGTATGATAATTTAAAAACTTTAATACAATAAAATATAATGCAAAGTAGGAAAAAGAAAATAATACCAGAATTGTTTTTTTATTCAGACACACAAATACTGAAAGTACTTATTATTAGTATATCAAAAAAAAAGGCCATAAAAGAAGAAGAAGAAAAACAAAATAGTGTGTAGAAATCTGGACACAGGTGTATGTAGGGCACTCCAGAATGTTAAGAATGTAGCTAATAGTTTTGTTTTGCCCCTCATCTATTTCTATTTAAAAAATACTTAGTTATTTAAGTAAAACAACAAAAATATATCATTGATGGTGTTTATAATAGAAGTGTTTCACAATAGCACAAAAAAGTAGGTGAGAAGAAATAAAAGTATAATTTTTAATATTTTCCTATTTGTTGAGTGTAATATTATCTTAAAACCAGCTCAGAAGAATTTGAAATGAATAATATAAACTCTCAAATAACTGAATACAAAAAATACAAATCAAGAACAAGATAATTCAAATTAAAATACTCAATCCAGAATAAGATATATGCAGAAAACAATATTAAAATATATAATGAGGAGTAGCAAGATAAATGATTAAGAAAAAGAATGAAGCTGAAAGACAGTTTTGAGAAAAGCAATGGTTTTGGATAACTTTCTGGTCAGACATGTTACAGGAAACAGATGTATATTACAAGTAGGATAACCGTCCAGGTGCTATGTATTTAGAAGGGATCATAGGGAAATGTTACAAGCAAGTTTATTCTGATGTATTTGACAACTTATAAAATAAGCAAATTCATTAAAAACACAAATGAATCAAGCTTACTTAAATGGGGTGGATGACCTGAATCGCCCTGCACCTATTAAAAACATTGAGTGTGTAGTTAAGAACCCTGTACAAAGAAAGTTGCAGACTCAGATAAATTCTCTGGTGAATTCTACCAATTCTTGGAAATAAAAAATAAATTCTGCACAAACTCTGAAACAAAATTACAAAGATAATTCTTCACATTCATTCTATGGAGACATGCAACACTTTACCAAATCCAGAATATTATACTTCAAGAGAAAGAGAAAGCTACAAAATAATATTCCTCGTTTCATAATAATATGCTATAAAATTGCATGTGAAACATTTAACAATATAATATACCATGCCCACATGTAATATATCCAGAAGAAAATGTTTTAATTATCACTCTAAAATAACAACGTAATTAATAATATCAAAAATAATAAAATCTATATTATCAGCTTGATGGATGCAGTAAAACACTTGGCAATATTCAAAAAATTTTGAAGACAATTTGAAAATATTATTATTATTTTTGTTTTTTACAAGCAGAGTTAGACAGTAAGAGAGAGAAGAGACAGAGAGAAAGGTCTTCCTTTGAATTGGTTCACCCCCCAAATGGCCGCTACGGCCGGTGCGCTGCACCAATCCGAAGCCAGGAGCCAGGTGCTTTCTCCTGGTCTCTCATGGGGTGCAGGGCCCAAGCACTTGGGCCATCCTCCACTGCCTTCCCAGGCCACAGCAGAGAGCTGGCCTGAAAGAGGAGCAACCGGGACAGAATCCAATGCCCCAACCAGGACTAGAACCTGGGGTGCCGGGGCTGCAGGCAGAGGATTAGTCAAGTAAGCTGTAGCAAGAATATATTATTTTTAAAGATTTATTATATTTATTTGAAAGACAGAGTTACAGAGAGAGGTAGAGACAGAAAGGTCTTCTATCTGCTGGTTCACTCCCGAAGTGGCCGCAGCAACTGGAGCTGAGCCCATCTGAAGCCAGGAGCCAAGAGCTTCTTCCAGGTCTCCCACACGGGCTTAGGGGCCCAAGGAATTGGGCCATCTTCTACACTTCTCCCAGGCCATAGCAGAGAGCTAGATTGGAAGATAAGTAGCCAGGGCTAGAACTGGTGCCCACATGGATGCCAGCCCTTCAGGCCAGGGCTTTAACCTGCTATGCCACAGTGCTGGCCCCAGAAAATATTTTTGTACCTCCACATAAGCTAGGTAATAAAAAAAAGTTACTAGAATCCTCATTTATGAGAAATGAAGATAAAAGAATAAAACTCTAAATAACCCAAGGACACTGTTCCTTATCAGTAGAGACAAGGGGGACCGGCACTGTGGCGTAATGGGTAAAGCCACCACTTGCAATGCCGGTGTCCCATATGGGCACTGGTTCGAGACCCAGCTGCTCTACTTCTGATCCTTCTCTGTGCTATGGTTTGGGAAAGCAGTGGAAGATGGCCTAAGTCCTTGGGTGCCTGCACCCACGCGGAAGACCTGGAAGAAGTTCCTGGCTCCTGGCTTCACATCGGCACAGCTCTAGCTGTTGTGGCCACTTCAGGAGTGAACCAGCAGATGGAAGATTTTTTTCTCTCTCTTTACCTCTTCTTCTCTCTCTGTGTGTAACTCTGACTCTCAAATAAATAAATAAAAATCTTAAAAAAAAAACAGAACAGTAGAGACAAGGTCTGTAAACAATCATCAAAGCTCAAAATGTCAATTTCACTCCAATACAATACATTTGGTACAATAGATCAGAGAAAATGTTGTATTTGGTATTTTGGGACTGGCTTATTTCGCTAAGTATAATGCTTTCCAGTTATATGTATTTTGTTGCAAAAGACAGGATTTTATGCTTTTTTACTTGATGGCTAGTATCCTGAGTCACACAGTCTATGATGTGTAGTTGCAGCAGCCTGAATTGGCTAACACAGAAGGCCTAGAAACTCTTGGTTAGCAAGATCTGGTAAGGCAGTAGGCTGTACTGGAGGGTCCTCAATGTATTGTCTCATGGCTGGGTTCCTTGGTGGGAATGATTGGAAATCAGGATTTTATTGGGACTGTCACCTAGAAAATGTGTACAAGTTCTCACCATCACTTCACTCTCAAGATATTCAAATCTAAAATGACTACTTGGGAGTCTCATGTTCTTTGCATGTCATATGTGGGAGAAATGGCTAATTTCATAGGTTCTGAGTCCAAAAATTTGGCTAAGCATCACTTCTATCATTTTATTTCAGCAGTGCAGTCACAATTTCCGCCAAGATTCAATGGTAAGAGTGTACTCCACACACACCTGGGAAGAATATTGAAGAAATTCGGTTGGTGTTTAATTTATCACAGATGTTGAGCAACTGGTTCTTTCCCACATTGCTGGTGAAAAGTGCAATTGATAGTACCTACCAAATATGAGCATGTGCAAACATCCTGACCCAGAAATTTCATCTCAGTTATAAATCCCACAGCAACCTATGCATGTTAATCAAAAGATATATGCAATAATATTTATAGTATCACAATTTATAATGCCTCAAACTGGCAACTAAACCCAATAAAATGCTATCAGAACACTTGATAAACATAATTCTGTATATTTACATTATGGAATAATGCAGAGATGGTAATTTAGCTACACTGACATACAACTATGTGAATAAATCTCAAACTCATAATTTTGTAAACTATAAACAAAAGCATATGAATATATATGTGCACTATATATGTATATACCCAGTATAAGATACAAAGGACTACTAATTTTTTATGTATTTCATTTGCATTTCTATATGCATCATGTTAGAAATTAAGACAATGCCTACATTTTTTGTGCATTGGGTGGTGGTGGTGATTGAGAAAAGGTATCAGAGAAGCCAATGTGTTACTGGGCATGTTTTTTCTTTATCTGAAAGGTAATTTATATGATGCATTAAGTTTGTGAAAATTCACCATTTAATATAATCATTTACATGTATATTACACTTATGTAAGAAAGTAAAAAAAGGAGTAAATCTAATTGGAACTTTAATGTCTACACTAAAGTACACATATTTGACAACTAGAAGACACTGAAAGACTTTAAACCAGAGAATACCAAAGGAAAAATCATGTTCAAGAATTGCTAAATTTGCCAAATTATACAGAACAAGTTTGAAATAGAAGAGAGTGGAGGCTAGCAACAAGGAGACAGAGAAGCATCCCCAGCATAATGAGTGTTCCTGGAAAAATGTCCAGGCCCATAATAGCAAAGATCTAGATTCATTATTTTTTATTTTGCTAATATTTCTCAATAGAGAGCATACAATCTAGGCCATATTAAAAGTTTAATCATTACAAGTAGTTTAATTCAGAATGCTTGCACTAGTTATTTAGAAGGAATTACATACTTCCATCAAATGACATTGCAAGTGGGCATTTTAAATATGTTAGATTATATCTTTTACTCAAAACCCTTCATAGGGTTCTGGTCTCAAATTTAAAGCCAAAGGGCAAACATAAGCTTCCACACAGTTTCCATAAGCTTTCCACATAGCTATCCATATTTCTACCAGTTCTCCTGACTATACTGTTTGATTCATTAACTGTTCTATCCACACTAGTCTTTTTTACTGCCTCCATTGTGCAGCTGAATACAAAAAGTATGTGGGTCCTAGTCTCCCTGGAGTTTTAAACATAGTTCCATCTTTTACTACATAACCACACAACAACATTAATTTTACTGTGCTTCAGATTCTTCTATTTAAAGAGTTAAGTATTATACTAGTTGGTACTTCACAAACTTATGAGTATTTAGTATGTTTATATATATGCAGTATGTAGAATAACTGTCCTTTAATATTATTATAATGCCTTTTCAAAACAATATTGAACATGTAAGAAATAAAGTTAATATCCCCCATAGTTTTAATTTAGCAACGGAAGAAGAATTTTTCTTGGAGAGTAGGACTGTTCTACTATCCACACAGACATTTAATAATCTGTGGTAGGCTTCTGTTGTGTACTTCCTGCAGATATTACAGAAAATACTAGATTCTATTCACTTTCTTCATCTTTGTGTATCAATCTTTGGAAGTCACATTTACTCTTGTTTTTTTTTTCAACTCTATATTTAATTCTGTTGTATTTTATTTTTTCTTTATTTCAAATAATTTAGTGAATGGGTTTTGAACATCTGAGAGTTTTTTGAAACCTTATTTTATTCTTAGATACATACTAGCCATAAACATTCTTTAGCTCTCAAACAATTTGTAAAATTTAACTTATGCTATTCTTGGACTAAATTAATTTATTGATAGGAAGTGACTGAAGCACTAAAGATATATTTCTCTCAAAAATACGCATATGGTTGTGTGAAAAAGAGCACAGATATTTTTACAGTTGTAGAGATTATAGTTTACATATCACTTCATCTAATTTGTTTTAAGTTAAAAGCCAATTATTATGTTTGCGAGCACACCTTGAATATAGATTTAAATTATAGAATTTGAATTACCAAACACCCATCCAAAAATGTTCATCAAAAGAGGCAACTAAGAAAATGAGGAAACACCTGTTACTTGTACATACACATTTAATCTCACTCAATAATTAGGTCAATCAAACAATTACAAAAGGGCTACCAAAAGAGTCCCTAAAGCAACAACATCGACATCACCTGGGAATTCAAAAGTATTTATTCTCTTGATAGGACTAAGAGACAAAGGGATCACATAAACAAGACTAGTGTCTGCTAATACTAACTGATAGAATCAAAAAGGGAGAGAACGATCCAACATGGGAAGCGAGATACACAGCAGACTCATAGAATGGCAGATGTCCTAAACAGCACTCTGGCCTCAGAATCAACCCTTAAGGCATGCAGGTGTGGTTGAAAAGCCCATGAGAGTATTTCAGGCATGGAAAGCCAAGACACTCTGGCAAAAAAGAAAAAAAAAAAAAAAGACCTAAATGAAAGATCTCTGCGAGTGAGATCCCAGTGGAAAGAATAGGTAATCAAAGAAGGAGGTATCTTTCTCTGAAGGGAGAAGAGAACTTCCACTTTGACTATGACCTTGTCTAAATATGATCAGAGTTGGTGAACTCAAAAGGCTTCCATAGCCTTGGCAACTCATGACAAGAGCCTAGGGTGATTACTGATGCCATAAACAAGAGTGTCAATTTGCTAAGTCAACAACAGGAGTCACTGCAAATTATGTGTTAAATAAACATATGTAAATTTTCAAATCATTTACATAGAGGTGCTATACATAATGCTGTTTATCTCTGAGCAAGGTAGCACAATGATCCAGCAAGTGCATGTAGAAATTTTAGGGGAAAATAGCTTGCTGGTGTAATAGGCCTCCAAAAACACTGTGGCATATAATTGAAAGTACACATTCTCTCTTTTTTTAACATATACATCATACATTTATTTATGATGAACAATGTGTATTTTTTAATTTGACAGAGTTATAGACAGTGAGAGAGAGAGACAGAGAGAAAGGTCTTCCTTTCCTTGGTTCACTCCCCAAATGGCCACTATGGCCGGCACTGCGCCGATCCCAAGCCAGGAGCCAGGTGCTTCTTCCTGGTCTCCCATGCGGGTACAGGAGCCCAAGCATTTGGGATCCACTGCCTTCCTGGGCCACAGCAGAGAGCTGGACTGGAAGAGGAGCACCCGGGACTAGAACCAGGCGCCCATATGGGGTGCCGACACCGCAGGTGGAGGATTAGCCAAGTAAGCCATGGCACTGGCCCCGCACAAATTCTTTACATGATTCATAAATTACATATGTGTATCACGTTATCTTTGTAAAATGATCAGATTGCTTAAGCCAATGTTTTAGACTCTTCATCTGCCCTATGTCAATGTTGATGATCACTCTAACTTCACCTCACGGTTTATGTGAGCATTCAATCAGACAGGTATATAATGTCACTTAAGGGGTACAGAATAAAAATTGAAAAATGCAGTACCAGTTCTAGCTCAGCCACCAGATTTTGGAGAGATGTGGGGAAGTAAGTTAACTTCTATCCTTCCTTGATTTGAAAAAAATCAGTGGTTGGATGTAATATTACTTAAGGTCACGTCTATATAAAATTATTTGTGATAACCCATTAAAATGAATTACCAGAATTATTCCTAGTATTTTGCCTTACATTGCACCATAGCATGTTTTCAAAAAATACATATAATTATTTCTAATTATTAATCTTATATTTCAAAGAGTGATTAGTAAAATCTTAGTGAATGAAGATGTATATAATAGACTATAACCCCAAAGGGCCATCCATATAACTTTGATAATGTATAAATCATAGAACAGTCAAAAGTGACAGATCGTTCTGTACACCAAGATATTAAAAATAAAACTTTTGACATTTTCTATTAAGAGAATGAAGACATCCATTTCTTCTTGTTTTCCTTTGTGTGTGTGTGTGGCATGAGTCATTATTGGGAAGGTTTCAGAACATTTGCTATTGAACAGTACATTTAAGAATTTATGAGGTTTCAAGTCAGAATGCACTGGTCAGGCTTTTATTTCAGAGCTCAAAAACATTTAAGATTTTATGCAATCGTCACTATGACAGTGACATATGACAGCTATGTTTATTTCACTTTGGGACTGGAGATGAGAGACAGAGAGGGTATTGGGGTAAGGGCAGACAGACTGGAAGAAAATAAAATGAATGGGTTCTATCTACCAGGTTCATATTTGATATTTTTCCATTCTGAAAAAGTCATGGTAGAAGACATCTTATCAAATATACATGCTGCTGTCCCGACATTTTTTTTTTATTTCATGTTCTCTTCTATTTGTTTGTGCTATTTTGACATAACAAAGTTGTATCATTTCTCCAAAGTTGACAATTGCACTTTAATGAAATGGAGCTTCATTATATTTCAAGAGACAGAATATTGCTTCTATTATGGTATCTCAACACTTTGTCATGTTAAGTTCTGTTTCTCAGATATATTTCATAAGCAAATCTTACATGCTATCATGGAAGGCTAGTACATAATATTGCTTCAAGGAACCATTACTACATTTCAGTTGCTTTATCATATCATACTTAAATATTCTTATATATTTAAATTATCCTCTGCAGAGGAATTTATTATAGCACTAAGGGTCTATAAGGAGCTTGAAGGGATGTATATTGAATTATTTTACCTCCAGGCATCAGAGAGCATTGGTTGTCAACTTCCTTTTAGGCATACTATTACTAAATATTTAAATTTTCCTCCAACATGGGCTTTAAAAATTCACCATGACTTAGAATATCCAGCTGTTTTTTTAATAATCTGCATATGAGTTTATTAAAATATATATTACATAGGGCCTCAAACTTGCCATAATGCTATTTTGGATAAATTTCTCATACAGAGTAGTCATTTAAAAATTATTAGTTTTAAATGCATTTGGAAAATATTTTTAAAATAGTCATATTATTTGTTATGTGTTTTCTTTGGGGTAGACAGGCCAAACTGTATATTGAATGATATCTAGAGCAAAATATTATAATGTTGGTATATTCATTTCCCTCATATATTTAAAAAAAGCTCAAATCAAATAACAACAAAAAATAGTTATTCAATTGTTTAACAGAATTGTGGCTAATACACTGGGTGTTCAAATAATCTCTCATTCAAATCAGGACACTTTTGAGACAGGAAATTCTATTAAAATGTAGGGGATAGGTTGCTAATAAGTATACTTAAATGGGTTTAAAGTGAAATGGTGTATGGCTTCCATGAAAAAACAGATACTTAGAATTTCATTAGAAACTTAGTCACCCAGAGACTCTACTTTCTAAAGCCCATTCTGGGACTATCAAAATCATCCAGACTCTTCAGTATTGGCATATGCATGTGTTAATTAGTGTCATATCTCCTAAGGCAGTTAAGAAGATGAACTTTCTTGTCTATCTTCCTTATATAGAAGAAGCCAAAGCCTTAGCGAATGGTATAGTCACGTGATTAGAGGTGCCTATGGGATTCAGTCTCCAGGTGGAACTCTTTGTTGGTTTGAAAGGAGCAAATACATTTTAATTGTGTTAAATCTTTCAGTTTGTGAGTTGATTACTGATGCCAGCAAATGCTATACTAACTGATCCAATCATAAAATGGAAACAGGTGGCTTATGTGGAAAGCCAAGAATTGGACATCAGCATATTAGGGTTTGGATCTAAATTTTGACAATAAGTAGGACTTAGACAAATCTTTTCAATTCCCTTCAGTCACAATGTCTTTTTAAATAAATGTGGCAGTTGTATTTTTTTTTTAAATTTATTTATTTGAAATGTAGAGTTACAGATAGTGAGATGAAGAGACAGAAAGGAAGGTTTTCCTTACATTGGTTCACTCCCCAAATGGCCGCAATGGCCAGAGCTGCACCGATCTGAAACCAGGAGCCAGGAGTCTCTTCCCGGTCTCTCACATGGATACAGCGGCCCAAGCACGTGGGCCATCTTCTACTACTTTCCCAGGTGGCAGTTTTATTTTAATCAGAACTTCCTACATACAGATTCTTGAGCCACATTACATTTTTGTATGTTTGTAAGACTGGGCCATAATTTTTTTGAAGATTCATTTATTTATTTGAGTGTTAGAGTTACAGACAGAGAGAGCGAAAGATAGAGAAGTCTTCCTTCCACTGGTTCACTCTCGAAATGGCCACAATGAACAGCTTAGCCAATCCAAGGCCAGGATCCAGGAGCCAGGAGCTTCTTCTGGGTCTCCCACATTGGTACAGAGACCCGAGCTCTTGAGCCGTCTTCTCCTGCTTTCCCATGCCCTTAGCAGGGAACTGGATCAGAAGGGGAGTGGCTGGGACATGAACCAGAGCCCCTACGGGCACACTTACAAAAGCAAAAGGTACAGGCCATCCTTTACACACACTAAATATTGTCCAAGTCTATTTTGACAGCGAGTCAGACAAAAACATGTTTTTGAATTACAATAACTAAAAATAGCTAAGATCATTAGAATATGTAAATAATATTTTTCTCTGCCCTTAATCTATTTAACGTAGATACACCTTATCTTTGTAAGGGGAAATGACCTTTTGTTGATGGTTTTGGTGGCAGGATAAGAAATCACTTGAGTGAAGCTGCATTACTCTTCACAGTCTCTAAGCTGTTCAACAGCAAAGGAATACCTTGGGTTATGTTAGATTTCAACTGGTCATAGTAATGAATCCCATTATTCATCTCCTGAGCAATTCAGTTTTACCCCCAAGGGCACTTCAAAGCTAAAATGTATTTTAGGTTAAATTTTCCAGGTTTCAAAATATATCTGTGTGTATTCAGGTTCCTTTATATAACTACTGCAGCTGCTGACAGGAGAAACCCTTGAGATGACAAACAAAATCCGATTTAAAAATAGAATAAAAAGGAGTGCTTTTCCCTTTGATGATATCAGCATTTTTAGCAAAAAAAAAAAAAAAAATTCTTTCTTTAAACTTCTGTGCAATCCTTTGATACTGTCTTGTTTTGAAAGATCTCTTATCTTTCATGTATTACTTTTTTCTTTTGCCTTTGACTGACACGGTTCGAGGAAATTCTCCTCTCTTCCACCAGTTCTTGGGTGTCTTTAGAGATGATGCCTTCTCAGACTCTGCCCATAGATACTTTCTACCCTTCCTTTTCTCTAATTTTCATTCTGCCGAGCTTGGATGTATATGGTTGGATTCACACATGTTATCAATATTTCCTCACTGTGGGTGAGCCCTTATTGATATATGCTGAGTTTCTCCATCATGGACAATTCGAAATCCAAAATCTTTCATGCAAAAGAACCCACCAAATTTTTAGCATCTGGTATAGATTCTGAATTTTGCTCTGTTGTTCTGGGATGTTTATTTCCTCATTTCTGTTACTCCTTATGTGTGGAATTTCTGTGATCTAGATTCCTCTCCCTGTCTCCTCCCCTAGGTTTTGGTGTCTGTGTAAAGCTGTTCATATTTCAACAGTTAGCCATTATCTAATGAGAACCTAAGTGGGGAGGAGCTGGGGGAATCTTAAGTAATAGGAATTGTAATAAATTTTGCATTGCTGGTGGAGGAAGAATCCTAACATTTGAGATTCCTGTCTTGGCTTAGTCTAACTACTGCTCATGGGAACTCCTCCAGGGATTTTTTCACATAAACAAATGAGAAATGGGAGACATTCTTAGCCTGAATAATCCCTTCATCCTAGTGTAGGACTTTTGTAATGTTCCATGAGAACATGGGAATTTATCTCTATCATTAAATGAAGTTCTTCATCAACATTTGGAACTCATAAGAGTCTGGTAAAGTTCCAGTATATAAAATTAACACCGAAAAATCAATAGCCTTTGTATTCAGAGACAATATTATGCTGAGAAAGAACTTCTAAGATCAATCCCATTCATAATAGCCATAAAAATTAAAATATCTTGGAATAAATCTAACGAAGTAGATGAAGAATCTCTACAATGAAAATTATAAAACATTAAAGAAAGAAAAAAGACACAAGGGTTAGTTTCTAATTGCTCCAATTCTGATACAAATTCCTGCTAATTTGACTATAAAAGCAATAGTAGATGCCCAAGTACTTGGACCCTATCACCCACGTGGTATATACAGATGGAGTTCCTGACTCAGGGCTTCAGCCCTTCAACCTGGAATAGCCCTCCTGTTGTGGTCATTTGAGAAGTTTACCTGAAGATGGAAGATCTCTTTCTCTCTTCCTCCTGCCTGTAACTCTGCCTTTCCAATAAATAAGTAAATCTTTAAAAAAGAAACAAATAATTTGGTAAACTAAGTTTTCACTTTGTCTTATATATTTATTATTTATTAAGTTAATGTTTTAAATTTACATCATAGTCAAAGTTTTAATGGACCCACTAAATAAAACAGAAAAATAGATATAGGCGAAATACAATAATCAAAGGTAAAGATTTTTAATTTCACCATATATCAACAAGCAACTAAAAAAATCAATAAAAACAACAACAACAAATCAATCCAGTTATGAAATGGGCAAAGGACCTGAAATGACACTTCTCAAAAAGAAGAAACACAAATGGCCAACAAATACAGGAAAAAATCCTCAATATCTCTAGCCAACCTGGAAATCTCTAAATCAAAAACCACAATATTACCTCACACCTCTCAGAGCAGCTATTATACAGTGAACAAATGCTGGAGAGGATGTGGAGACAGGCAGAGTTATAGAGAGGCGGGGTAGGGGGGTCTTCCATCCACTGGTTCACTCCCCAAATGGCCACAACAGCCAGAGCTGTGCTGATCTGAAGCCAGGAGCCAGGAGCTTCTTTTGGGTCTCCCTTGTGGGTGCCGAGGCCCAAGGACTTCAGCCATCTTCCACTGCTTTCCTAGGCCATAGCAGAGAGCTGGATTGGAAGTGGAGAAGCCAGGGTTTGAACTGGCATCCATATGGGATGCTGGCAGTACAGGCAGCGGCCTTGCCCATTACGCCACAGTGCTGGCCCTGAAAGGAGTGCTCTTAATTTTGTCTATTTTGTTTTATTTGAAAGACAAATTGAAGAGAGATGGAGAGAGAGAGAGTGAAAGATCTTCCAACTGTTGGTTCACACTCTAAAAGGCTGAATGGGTTGGGGCTGGGCCAGATTAAAGCCAGGAACCTGGAAATCCATGTGGGTCTCTAATGTGAGTGGCAGGGGACCAAGTGCTTGTGCCATCACCTGCTGCCTCCCAGGATGCATTAACTGAACGGTTTAACTGGAAGTGGAGAATCCAAATATGGGATGCCAGTCTCTCGAGCACTGGCTTAACCCTCCTAGTGCAACCCCAGTACCTAATTTCATTTTCTGACAATGTAATTTATGCAACAGCTCATGATCTACTGAAACCTATAGAAACACTGAGCCTGTGAGTTAGTTATGTGCTATCAAACTTTGTTCTTCCCATTTGATATCATTCTCCAAATCATAAAGTGATGTTTATAAGGCTGCATACATTTATACTTGGCATTGGATTTTTATCATATTGATTGTAGGGTGTAGCAATTCATATTGGTTTATTTATGTATAAATAGGGAACAAGTGCCAATAATAATAAACATGGAAAACTGACAGACAAAAATACATTTTAAAAGCACATGATTCTTACTCAGAGAGCTTTGCCTATTTATAATTTGAATTGAACAAACATCGTATTTTTAGTGTCTTTTATATCCAACAAATACTGTGAGAATAATCATACTTCTTCTAATCTCAGCTACAGATCGGAATGAAAACAATATATTTTGAAGAAGGTTCCTTGGACAGATTGCAGCAGCAGGAGTGCTTTTGTTCATTGTCATTTTATGGAACAGGATATGGTAATAATATCATAAATTATAAGAAATGGAAAATTATTTTTGTTTTATCATAAAAATTTAATTCAAAGGAAACAAGCTGTTCTTTAATCTATAGTAGAGATTGTCTTATTTATCATTCGAGTATATTTATCAAAATGAATCTCAATTATTCTCATAAAATTGACACTTTAAAAACTATGAAATAAAATAAAAAATATTTTGATATTATTTTTTTAAAAGTTAAATGATTTGAAAAATCTACCATAGGCACCAAATCATAGGGGAATTTTTGACTCTTTTGCACAAGAATCATCATCAAATAGTGTATATATATGTATATATATTCATTCAGTTAATGTGCAAGATAGAGAAACATGATAAAAGCAAAATGAAAAAAAATTATAATCTCTAGTGAGAAATCTGCATAATTATAGTTACTAATCTGCCATTGATGTCCACATACATGAGCAAATGCCAAATGATTTGGCAGTAGAAAATAACAGCAGTCCAAAAAGGTATGGGTTTAATCCTGGAAGTTAGTGTTTCTGTCATTATTAGTGACAGCTTACTTGCCATCTGATTGATTTTAGAACTAATTCAATTTCTTTCACACCCAGAGCCTGCAGGTCTCTACTAATTTGCATTGCTGATTGCAAGTCCCTTCAGTTTCAATAGAATATTATTGCTCTATAATGTCTATTACATATTAAAAGTATTTTCTACCAGATCTGTGGAGATTTCTCTAATAAACAGTTATGGTGAAAGTACCACAGAATTGTTAGAAATAGGTATAAAAAATGAATGAGATGGTGGGAGAGGGGGAAATATGCAAGAGGGAAATGGAAAAGGAGATATAGGATGGAGAGCATATGAGGAAGGTAATATCAGGGCCGGAGCTGTGGCGTCATGGGTAAAGCCTCCTGCAGTGCCAGCATCCCAAATGGGTGCCAGTTCTAGTCCCGATTGCTCCACTTATGAACCAGCTCTCTGCTATGGCCTGGGAAAGCAGTAGAAGATGGCCCAATTCCTTGGGCCCCTGCACCCACATGGGAGACCTGAAAGAAGCTCCTCTCTCCAGGCCTTGCAGCCAATTGGGAAGTGAACCAGCAGATGAAAGACCCCTCTCTCTCTCTGCCTCTCTATTCTCTCTCTGTTTAACTCTAACTTTCAAATAAATAAACAAATCTTTTTTTTAAAAAAAAATGTAATACCAATTAGCATAGAAGATGTATTAATTTATTACAAAACAGAGTTGAAAATAATACCATGGATCACAGAACTGAGCTTTGTGGTTAATCAGCAGATGTTACCTCAACAACAATAACATTAACTAATTTTATACTTAATATGTGCCAATAAACTCAATTATTATAAATTTATTTTAATTATTTATTTCCCATTTTAAGAGATTTGGGCTTCATCCTACATGCTACACAAAGTCTTTGATAAATTAACTCAACTGTGTGATCAGCTCAAATTTACATAACTGATGGTTTATCTGCTGGGCCAAACTCCTGCCCTGTGGTCTTGCATTTTCATCTTACATTGGGCCTTGGAAATTATTTAACACATGCTGGGTTTATGCATCTAACTTTGATGTTAAGCATAATTCTGAAAGACACTTTTTTTGAATGCCATAATAACTAAAGGTTGAAATCCCCAAAATTGAAGTCCTTAGTGTCTGAAATCTCTCATGTCTAAAATCCCAAAAGATTAAAATGCCAAATGTTGAAGGGGCCATCAAAGAAAAAGGTAACTTTCTCTGAAAGGAGGAGAGAACTTCCACTTCGACTGAGGCACTGTCTAAATAATGTCAGATTTTGTGGACTCAAGAGGCTTCCTTTAGCAGCTTATGACTAGAGCCTCAGGTGATCACTGACATCATAAATAAGAGTATCTACTGTTAAATCAACAACAGGAGTCACTGTGCACTTGTTCCCCATGTAGGACCTCTGTCCTTAATGTGTTGTACTATGTGAATTAAGGGTAAAACTAGTCTTCAAACAGTACTTTATACTTTGTGTGTCTGAGGGTGCAAACTTTTGATATATTTACTTAGTATAGAGTTTATCTTCTGTATATAAAGATAATTAAAAATGAATCTTAATGAAGAATGAGATGGGAGAAAGAGTAGGAGGTGGGATGGTTTGGGGGTGGGAGGGCAGGTGTGGGGAGAAGAACTTCTATAATCCAAAAGTTGTACTTATGAAATTTATATTTATCAAATAAAAGCTTTCTATTAAAAATATGGGAGCAGAACTAGGAGAATGTTACAGAAGTGAGCGGTAGATATATTCAGAAAGAGAAATGATCAATCTGTGTCAAATTTCAGCCAAAATAAGGCAAGCTGAAGTCCATGGGCTGACAGTTAAAATGCTTTCATTCCATGTCTAAGTGTCTGTGTTCAATAACTGCCTCCTGACTCCATCTTGCTCCTAACAAAGGCTCTGGGATGAAGCAGTGGTAACTCAAGTGATTGAGTTCCTGCCACCCACCTGCTAGACCTGGGTTGTGTCCTGGCTCCTGGCTTTGGTGGTTATTGTAGGCATTTAGGGTGTGAACCAGTGGCTGAATGCATTCTGTTTCCCTGTCTCTGGGCCTCTAACATGAATGGGCAAAATTTTAAAAAAGAAATAGCATTAGGTGACCACTTGTGACTTTCAACATATGTAGGTTTGTGGAATTGTTGGGAAAAAAAAAAAAAACCCAATTAAGGATTAATTCAAGAAAGCAGGAAAGGAAAAGTATAGTCAATGCTTTCAAAGATTTTTTTTTCTCCTATAAAGCTGAGAAACTGCATATGGTAGTAATTGTTGATTGGGTAGGATGAAGGTAAAGTTTTATTCTTTTAGTTTGAGAAGGAAGATTTTATGTGATGTTCATATGGGATTGGGGAAATGTTCAGAAGAAAGGGGGAAGCTAGTGAAATGACTTTCAATACAGAAAACAAAATGTGGAATGTCTCAAAAATGTGACAAGGAGTTTGATTTATATACAGGTAGGGAAATTTGATCTTAGAAATGACAGAACCAATTCATTCATTGAAATATGAGAGAAAACAGAAAAGTGCTTGTAGATCTGCAGATACTTAAGCTGATTCATTGGTAGATGCATGGGAAAATGTTCAAATAGCTTCTAACTTCTGTTTTTTTCAGTAAAGTAAGAAGCAAATTCGTGAATCAAATGGTTTTATTTCAATAGCTATTATTGCCATAACTCTACATATCCACATTTTGCTATACTCTTTTTTGACACCTACAAATATTGTTTTCAAATATTTTGATGTTATGAGAAGTATCTATCATTTCTATAGATGTTTGATTCCTAAAGCATACCTGAGGCTAGTCAAGAATTATGTCAGTCCTAAATGTGTTTGTTTAAAAAGTAAAATAGCCTACTTTACCCAGTCCCTCTTCGTTGCTCTAATAGTGTATTGGAAGGAACTTTCCCTCCCTCCTTTTATCAACTCTTTCAGTTCTGACAACAAAATTGCCATATTTCTTGAGTGCTAAGTAATAGAAAATACTGATGCCGATCTGCAAGCACATCACTCCGGCCTCGTTTTGCCGTTGTTCTGACACTGCAGTGTACAGAAATGAATCACTGCCACGTGGACGTATGTAAACCGAATCTGGAACTTTCAGGTCGGATGAACTTCGTGTCTATTTTCTGGACCACACACTTTCAGTTGTCTTGGAACAGTGATTATTAACACAATGGTAGTTCTATCTTTCTGGATATAATGAGATTAAGGAAAAAATTGTTTTTCTCACAAAACATTTATTCATGTTAATGTAAGATTAGTACAAAGAAAAAAGGTTTAATGTGGTTTATAGAAACAATTCTAAAATTAAAATTTTTCTTCCTTCTATCCTTCTGTTCCCTACTCTAATTCATCCTTCTATCCTTCCCTTCCCTACTCTAATTCATCCTTTTTCCTTCTTTCCTTCCATCTTTCCTTCCTTCTTTATTTTCAGCATATTTTAATTAACTTTAACACAACAGCTTAATGCTCAACTAAATAAAGAGATCAACAAGTAAAATGTAGATGATCATTTCACTATTATACAGTAGATTTTAAAATAATCACAGAGCATTAAACTATAGTAGTATAAGACTCTTCACCTTTGGTTTGACAAAGGTATAAAACTGTAATGTCCTTCTTCTCCCTTTTTCCAATTTAAAGTCTGATTAATCTTATATGAGAATAATGAGCTACTCCTGCTTGTTTTGATTTCCTTTCACATGGTATTTCTTTTTCTAGTCCTTCCCTCTCAGTCCATGTGCATTTTTATTAGTGAACTTAGTTTCTTGTAGGAAACACATACTGGAGTCTTTTTTTTTTTTTTTTTAAATCATTCAGCCAACATAAGTCCTTTGTTGATTTCAATCCACTTATGTTCATGATTAGTTTTGATAGATAAGAACTAACATCTATCATTTTGCTGACTGAATACTGACTTAAGCGTCTCTGTTAGTGAATGTGGTGGCGTCATGTGTCATCATGATATTTACTTATAATGCAAGGCTCCCTTCAGAATTTCCTGTAGGGCTGGCTTGGTGGTGGTGAATTCTCTCCATTTTGTTTATTTGGAAAATAACGTATTTGTCCTTCACTTCTAAAGGATATCTTCACTACATATAATATTCTTCATTGGAAGTTTTTCTTTTAAGACCTTTAATATATCATCCCATTCTCTTCTATACTGTAGAATTTCTGCTGAGAAATTTGATATTATTCTAATTGGTTTCCCTTTATATGTAACTTCATGTTTTTCTCTTAGTGTTATTAGGATTGTCTCCATGTACCTAACTTTGAAAATTTGATTACATTATGCCTTGGAGAAGATCTCATTTGGTTGACTCTGAGGTCTTTTGTGTTTCCTGTATGTAGATGTCTGTGTCTCTTTCAAGACAAGGGGAATTCTCAACTACTCTTTCATATATCAGGTTATCAATTATTTTTCTTTCTCTTTTCTTTCAGGAATATCTTTAATACAATTATTTGTTCATTTAATGTTATCTCAAATGTCACATAGATTTTCTTCATTCTTTTAAATTTTTTTCTTCTTATTATTTGTCTGATTCAGCTGTTTCAAAAGTGTCATTCTAGAGATCAGAAATTCTTTCCTCCACTTGGTCCATTCTGCTGCTAAAGCTCTCAATTGCACTTTTTACTTTACTGACTAAAAACTTCATCTCAAAAATTATATTTGGTTCTTCTTAATGATTTCTATCTCCTTAGTAATATTTTCATACATGTCACTCATTGATTTCCTCATTTATATCTGTATTACCTTGCATGACATTGAGTTTCCTTAGAATCATTATTTTGAATTATTTTTGAATTTCATAGGTTTCCTTCAGATCAGGACCTAATTCTGGAGAATTATTGTGTTTTTTCAAAATGTCATGGTGCCTTGATTCTTTATATTTCCTTTGTCCCTACATTGACATCTTCACATCTAGTGTAATAATCCCTTTTTGCTTATGGAGAAGATTTTCTTGGAAAAGAGCTTTTGTTTTAGATGGAACATGAGATATCACTTGGCTTGGGGCTTTGGCTTTGGTTCAAGGTGAGCCCAGAACTGTAGCCTCTGAGTGAATTTTTTTATTTGTTTTAATCAATATGTAAGTGACTCAGTGGTCTAGTTTGCTGCATTTCAGATAGTCTGACATTGATGTAAGTATGGGTTTTCATAGATGTGTCCCTAGTACACAAAGGGTTTGGCATCAGTCACATGCGGTATCATGATCATGAGTGCCTTGCTCTTGGTGCTGAAGAAGACAAAACAAGCTGTACCCTTGTCCTGATAGCAAGCCTGAGTGATGCTGGGGCTTGTAGAAGCAATTGCTATGACCCCAGGACTGTGTGATGTGGATAGGCCCTTCCTCAGATCTTGCTAGGAGAGTACAACTGGTGTTACAGCTTATAACTACAACAGCCCTAGTCTGTGGAACTACACGATGCTCCAGTCTCACAATGCGACTATAAGGAATACATACCTGCTCTGGCAAGTATGGATCCAGAGAAGTGGAGTGAGAGTAGGTTCTTAGGCTCACTAGTTAGGTTGTGGTGGGATCAAAGAAATTAGAACTGATTGTTAGAATTTTGATGGAAGCAGACTTTTTAGGGGAATGTTGCTGGTGCTAATCCCAGAAGCTAAGGAGAATCTCCTGGGTCACAAGAGTGAACATTGCTGTAGGTTTAGTACCCCGAAACTCCCACAGTTTCAGAATGCAGGGGATTTGTCTGCTGCCCCATAAGTTGCCTTGACTCTGACTCTGATCGCTTCTTGCAGCAACGGTGCAGAGACTAATTGTGCAATTTTTCACATAAAAACCTGGTAATTTCCAGTGGTGGGGAGGGTAGGGAGGCAATGTGGCTTCCCTTCTTGGAGCCCTGCAGTTGTGCAGACCCTAGTCGATTCACCAATTTTCCCTTGCTAAAGTTGTGGATGACTGGGCATGATGTAACCTTTTCCTGTATGGATGTGGTAAGAAGATGACTCCTAACTGGCAGCTGGTTACACTGCATGGTCAGTTTAATCCTGTCTCTGTCCTGTTTCTTCACTGTTCCATGGAGTCTTCACTGCTTTTGTTACATTGCAATGAAAATGTATGCCAGCAGGCCTCTGGAAAATGGTCCTTTTAGGTTTTTTTTTTTTTTTTTGGGTGGGGAGGAGGGGTATTTGGGTGTGTGTGTGTGTGTGTGTGCGTGTCTTTATGTGTGTTTTATTATTATTATTATTTTTAATTTTGTAACCTAGTGTGGCTGCAGTTATTGTGGCTTCACCTTATTAGGCCATTTTGGATATCCCAAGGAAACTTTTGTGATATGATAATTTGTCAAAAAAAGTGAGAATACCTAACGGTTCTGAATAACATGAGATATTTTCCATGCAAACTATTTGATGACAGATTGGAATATTGTTAATATTTAAATATCTGGGGGATAGGTGTTTGTCCTAGATTTTAAGATGCTACTTGGGGTTTTCACATCCATACTGTTGTGTCTAGGTTTAAGTGCTGACTCTGTTCCCAAACCAGCTTTCTGTCATTGCAGACCCTGGGAGACACTTAGAGGTGATGGCTAGTCTTGGCTTCCTTCCACCCTGTGGGAGATCCAGATTGAGTTCTGGTTCCAGTTTTAGCCAGATGCAGCCTTGGTCTTTATGACATTTGTAGAATGAACCAATAGAGGTGAACATTCATTCTCTCTCTCTCTCTCTCTGTCTCTGTCTTGTACATACTATTGTTGTCTCTCAAATAAATTCAAATAAAATGAGTTCATTAGTAAAAAAGATTAATTATTTGTTTAATATACCGATTTTTTTAGAAAATCAGTTATTTAATTAGCATTTGGGAGACAGAGAATGAGGGAGTAAGGTCTCGTCCATCAGCTGAACCATGTATCAAATGCCTACCAAGACCAGGGTTTTGAGCTGTCACTAGAATCAGGAGATAACAACAGAATGCAAGTCTCTCACAGGAGTGCCAATAATCCCACTATTTGATCCATCACTACTGTTACCCAGGGCATGCATAGGCAAGAAGCTAGAATCAGGAGCCAAAGTTATAAATTAAATCCATGTACTCAAATATGGGACATGTTTGTTTTGACTGGAATCTTAACTGTTGGGCCAAATAAAATCCCAGGTTTTCACAAAAAACTATTATATATTTTACTTTGTTTTTTCTATGTGTTCCATCAAGGACCATATTATCATAATGAAACCAAAGGAAAACATAACAACAACATAAAATATGCTTTTAGGAATCAGATATGCCACATTTGCACCATGAGGTCCCCTGAAATATGCTTTTTAATAAGGATAATTTTTGTTTGCTCTTTTTGGGACTGTCTTATTTCACTAAGTATGATGTTTTCCAGTTTCCCATTTTGTTGCAATTGACAGGTTTTCATTAGTTTTTTATTGCTCTGTAGACGTCCATGGTGTATATATCCCACAATTTCTTTATCAAGTCTTCAGTTGACAGACATTTGTGTTGATTTCCTGTCTTAGCCATTGTGAATTGAGCTGCAATAAGCATGCGGATACAGATAATTCTTTATGTGCTGGTTTCGTTTCCCTTGGACAAATTCCCAGGTGTGGGATGGCTGGGTCATATGGTAGGTGCAGTTTCAGCTTTCTGAGGAAATACTATCTTCCATAGTGGCTGAACCAGTTTACATTCCCACCAACAGTGGATTAGGGTACCTTTTTCCCTACCTTCTCACCAGCATTTGTTGTTTGTTGATTTCTGTAGAAAAGTCATTCTAAAGGGGGTAAGGTGTAACCTTGATTTGCATTTCCCTGATGCATAGTGATCCTAAGCATTTTTTCATGTGTCTTTTGGCTATTTGGATTTTCTCATTTGAAAAAGGCTGTTTAACTCCTTTGCGCATTTCTTACCTGGATTGCTTGTTTTGCTTTTGTTGAGTTTCTTGATTTCTTTATGTATCCTGGTTATTAATCCTTTATCAGTTGCATAATTTACAAACAATTTCTCTCATTCTGTTGGTTGCCTCTTTATTTTGCTGTGTATTTCTTTTGCGGTGCAGAAGCTTCTCAATATGATGTAATCCCATGTCAATTTTGGCATTGATTGCTGTGCCTCTGGGGTCTTTTCTGAGAACTATTTCCCTATGTCTCCAGTGTTTCCCCAACGTTCTCTAATAATTTGGTGGTATCAGGATCCTAGATTTAGGTCACTAATCCATTTTGAGTGGATTTTGTGTAAGATGTAAGGCAGGGGTCTTGCTTCATATTTCTGCATGCGGAGACCCAGTTTTCCCAGTTCTACTTGTTGAAGAGACTGTCCTTGCTCCAGGGATTGACTTTAGCTACTTTGTCAAAGATAAGTTGATTGTATTTGTGTGGGTTGATTTCAGGAGTTTCTATTCTGTTCCATAGGTCTACATGTCTATTTTTCTGCCAGTGCCAAGCTGTTTTGATTATAACTGCCCCGTATTATGTCTTGAAAATAGGTATCATGATGTCTCCTGCCTTGTTTTTGTTGTATAAGATTGCTTTATCTATTTCACATCTCCTGTGTTTCCATATGCATTTCAGCATATTTTCAATACCCGAGAAGAATGTTCCTGGCATTTTGATCTGTATCACATTGAATCTGTAAATTGCTTTTGGTAGTATGGACATTTGGATAATATTGATCCTTCCAATCCATGAGCTTGGAAGATTTTTTCCCTTTTTTATGTCTTTGTTTTTAATAGTTTGAAAAGAATTGGAGTAACTTCTTCTTTAAATGTCTGGTAGAATTCAGCCGTGAAGCCATCCAGTCTTGGGCTTTATTTTTATTTGGGAGGGGTCTTTATTACTGACTCAATCTCTGTCTTGGTTATTTGTCTATTTAGGTTTTCTATGTCTTCATGGCTCAATTTAGATCAGTTGTATATGTCCATGAATCTATTCATTTTTTTCTAGGTTTTCTGATTTGTTTGCATATAGCTCGTTGTAGTAATTTCTGATTATTCTTTTTATTTCTATGGTGTCTGTTGTTACATTTGACTTCTCTAATTTTACTGTTTGGATCTTCTCCCTTTTTTTTTTTTTTTGTTACTTGGACCAATGGTGTGTCAATTTTGTTTATTTCTTATCTAATTTTAATTATTTCTTTTTTCCTACTAGTTTTGGGTTTGGTTTGCTGTTGTTTTTCTAGGTCCTTGAGGTGAAATCATAGCCCTTTTATTTCATGCCTTTCCAATTTCCAGTATCATGTTTTTTGGAGGTGTCATGTTGTCTTCCTTATTTTTGTTTCTTGAATTGCTGCATTTATTATTAGGCATTTGTGGTGAAATTGGTTGTTGTTCCCCCACACCCAGTGGTGGCTTTTATCTTTGGACTATACCTCTGTGGCTTAGTGCATGTCCATTCTTTCCATGAATACACAGATGTGTGTGCTGTGTGTCGTTAGGGAACTCTGTTCAGTGCTCCTGTGTGAGTGGTATGCCTAAGGAGACACCAAAATTGGGAGTTATGATCTCTTTTTTCTTCTTTTATCAGAGGAGAGCTTTGTTGAACTCTGTTGGCATAGTCTTACACTCACTGCCTCTCCTCAAAGGAGACCAATACCTAGGAACTAGCCCCAGTGGATACAATTTTCATCTGCACTGCCACAAGAACCAAACAAACGATCCATGCAATCCTTGGTGTGAACATGGATCTTGCAGCAATGCCCCTCATAAGGAAATCAGGGCGCTCTGAGTGTGTGGAGCCAACCATGGTGGCTGCCCAAAGTCCCAGCCATATCCTACACCCTCTTACACAGCCACCATATTTTCAGAGTACCAGCATATAAGGCTCTCACAGTCACAAGCTGACAGTCTCCTGTCAATTCTCACAGCCATATTCAGGCATCTTCTCTCCACTGGTTGTTGGGCATACAGACATGAGCTGCTGCAGCTGCAGTGTGTGCCCAAAATGGTCCTTTCCCTCTCTCGGCTAGTTATAGGATGCCAGTGCTGGGGAATCAGGGAGAGAGAAATGTGTCCCCTCCTTCTTCCCTCTTGGTTGTAGTGTTTACTGTCCCCACAGAGCTCCAAGCTGAATCCTGCAAGGCTATTTCCACAGTTCTATTGCCAGTGGTTTGGGCTTCTATAGTTAGTTTCACCTGACTCCTGAGCTGGTGCTGAGGCTCTCAGTTGCGAGAGTCCTGAGGTGTGTGCTCTATACCCTACAATCTAATTTGTGTGGAGTTTCCTCTGCCATTTTCTCCCCAACTTGTCCCTGAAACTGCACTCTCTCCACTTTTTTTTTTTTTTTTTTTTTTTTTATCTTCCCCTAGGTTAGAGCAGTAAGCTCCTTCCCTATTCCACCATCTTGGCTGCCCCGCCTACTTTTCATACTTCTTAACAGTATCTGTTGTCATTTAAATGGTTTAAATGAATTTACAGCAGGTATTTGGCATTTAGACAATCTGTGGAATAAAAAATGTCTGTCTAAATTAGCACGCTGTCTCAATATATAGCTAGAGAATAGTAAATATGAAAATATTTGTCAAATTTATGTAGCTTTAGAAGAATCCTCAGATTGAATGCATTTATCCTTAGTGTTGAAACAAAATTTGGGGTTTGCAATTTGTGATGAAATAATACAGACATAACAAATTTAATTGTCCAACCAATTGTCAAATACAAAACATGAAATTGGAGTTATTAGATTCCAATTCAATCCCATCAAGGTGGCATGTACCAATGCCATCTCACTAGTCCCAGTGATCAATTTCTGTTCACAACTGATCATAATGATAGGACTAAAAACCAAAGGGATCACATAAACAAGAATAGTGTCTGCAAATACTAGCTGATAGAATCAAAAAGGGAGAGAATGATCCAAGATTTTGATTATTTTCATGAATTCATAATGTATGATATCATATGCACAATGGCAAAATGGGTATATAAGAAGGCCTGGGATACAGGGTATGTCTTCATGCATTAACACAATGTCACTTTGATTTCCTTCTGCTTTTAGCTTTTAAGATCCTTATTCTTTAATATCATGAGAGATTAAATGCATTCACATGAGAAGAGGCTTCTACATATATTCTGGAGCAAATTAATGACTTGCAGGATATGCACGTATTACAGCAAAATGTTCAAATGATAATAAAATTGCCACCAATCAAGGGCTCCCTGTGAAATAGAACTAATGGTGAGCAGAAATTTGAAATTCTGAAATCATGTGTTCAAAAGGACATTGATGGTCTCTCTCTGCTAGGTGATTAGTGAGCATTTAAAGAGTCACAGGGATAAAAGATGGTGAAGCAGCAGAGGCAGTGCACTTTCCTATTTGGAATGACTCCTGGGTCTGTTAGGACCTTATCTCCTCCATTAGATATTAACACTTATTCAATCTGGGATACATAATAACCTAGTAAAACTAGACTCATCAAATAAGATCAAGAAATGGAGACTGTTATATGCTTTTGAAGATCCTTTCTGACTTAAACTTTGATCTTATTCAGATTGATACTGTATCTGGTACATAAAAGAAAATAATATTAAGGATAAAAAGAAATATTGACTGTCATCAGAGAAGTAATAGTCTAATCTATGTAAAAGTAATACGGAATGTAATAATTTCCCCAAATTTTGTGTCAGAATAGATTGTGATGGGGAAGAAAGTTAATATTTGAAGTACCAACATAGCTTTCATATAAAATCTGTCTAATTACAGAATAAGTTTTTTGAGATATTAGATGAATAGATCCAATACACTTTTTGTAGTTACTGTTTTTTACTTCTTTCTACAGATAAAAGATAGATTGACAGGCCATCCTGTAAATTGTACTATCAGTAGAAAGCCTATCTTGCAGCAGTGAGAGTCTTCAATCATGGAAGGTAATGTCTTCAAACAGATGTTAGATCTCTCCTGGCTGTGGAACTTCAAAGCTGAATTAACTTACAAAGAGTGGAATGTGGCATCAGCAAAGTCATTCAACTGCAAGGCATACTGTATATTTACTCACAAAATAGAGATTACATATCAGGCAATACAGCACAAAACCTTGAAGGGCTTCATTATTGCTTTTGATTTTGCTGATTGCTTATTAACTGACTCTTTTCAGCCACCTGGTTGTTCTAAATGAAAAGAATCCACTTGTATTCTAAATGATTATTGGCATAGTGATTGAAAGAGGGAACCATTCCAAGAATGTGTTTAGTATGCCCTTGACTATGTGAGAAGCAACCAACAAAGACCATAGCTTGCTGAACAGAGCCCATTACACTTGATACATTTGCAAATAACTGCAAATTGAAAGATTGCAAACCGATATAATGACTACAAGGACAAACTGATGAAGCATTCTTATATCTACCTTCTAAGTAAGCACAGAAACAGACTATGCTATAGTTGTTTGACACCTGTACCTCTCCTAGAATCCCACTTAAAATAATTACCAACTCTAACAGAATACATGGCTTAGTAATACCCCCAACCAAAATTATTTTACTGTCTTTAGCATACATAAACTTAAACTAGCATACTTAAACTATGTTATTTTTAAATAGTCTATTTTTTTCTGGTAGTCTACATACTGTTTTAAATTATATTCAAACAAAGAGCTTAGGTACTATGACTTGGAAATTGTGAATAATAGGCCATGGTGATTTCTTGAGTTTCCTTATTCTAGCAGCATGTGTATGTCCCTGGTATGTACTCTTAGAGAAATGTCTTGGGAGTTACTAAAGGTTTCTTATGCCCACACTTGTTTATTCTATGAGGAAATATAGTTAGATCATTGCTGGGGCACTGACAAGTCCATGTATTTAAACACCAATTCCATGACTATATCCTGTCACTTTTTATCCTGTGAAATGACATAAGAAAGAGACAAGCATTGAGGTGAAAGTCATGTACCTTACACCATGTTTTTAATTGTATTGTAATCACCACTCTCTTAAGAGTGAAACACACACCCACACCCTATTTATATGGTGATCCTTGATCCTCCTTTCTAGGCATATGATCCTTGGTAATTGTTAAACTTTGGTAGTCTCAATATGAAAAATTATCTAAATGAATCACTTCCATTCCAATAGGTCAGCTACGATGAGATATTGTTGCATTATCTGTAGGAACATAATTTAAGGTTACTAAAATGGCAGTAATTCTGAGAAAGCACCCTCTACCAGCAGAGGAACATATGAAGTCATTGGGTAAATTGTGTTTATATAATTTTTACATGTAAGTTTTGTCATCCTGTTTTCCTGTGAGAATATAGCTTTAAAAATGAAACAAATAAAAACAAAAAAAGATGAGATTCGAAACAGAAAAAATGAATTTAATTTTCTTGATATGTTTCTCTCTATTGTAGAGCTTACATATTTTTTAACAAGTTTTCAGAGCAAGTACAAAAATTTCAATATAAAATAAAATCTCCTTAAAAGAAAAATGTAAGGTACATTTCAACCATATGTCTTTCATAAGGCAGAGTGTTTAAAATACAGATAGCATTCTAAAAGTATAGTAATTTTATGGGCTTATGAGTAAAAAGCTATAAGAGGATGTCAAACTACAGGACACAAAGTATCGTTGATGTAAAATGTGATGGATTTTTCCTGTCATAGTACTGGAACCTATATACTTTAGTCATGAGTGTATATTCTTAGAGTCTAGCAACGAGGTTTTCATAAGCTTATTCATCAATCATAGGTGGACACAGTTCAACTGAGAAAAACAGTTTTGCATCATTTGCCTTAAACCATAGAAATTGAACAGCTATTTGTAAGGTAAATGACCATAGAAATGTGAGGAAAATGGTTTGTCACATGGGTTGAGTGTGTATGGCTCCACATGCTCAGAGCTCCTTGGTTGCTGGGGTAGGTCATTGCAGTAGGAACCCTGCTCCTAGTGAGGACTACACAGATCATCTGTGGGGTTCATCTGGGCATTGCTCAGGCTGAAGGAAAAGAAATGAGGGAGTGGTCACATGAGCAGAGGTGATGATTCCCCCATTTTTGTAAACAAGTGGAGATCTATAACACCAAACACGGGTGTTACTCTGGATATTTGTCCCACCGTGGAGCACTGACAAGAGCTCCCTGGTGACACCCACTACACACCTCTTGGTTTTCACTGAAAGTCCAGACATTCCACTAAGCCACAGAGGCATAGGTCAAAGACAAAAGCCGTAAGAAGAAAACAATCAACAATGAACTCCACAAATGCCTAAAAATAAATGCAGAAATTCAAGAAACAAGAATAAAGAAGACACTATGACCCCTCCCAAATGAAAAAAAAATGATATTTCAATGTTAGAGTGTAAAGTTGAAGAGATTGATAAAATGCCAAAAATGGAATTCAAAAAATTAATCATAAGATTACTTAAAGGCGATCAGAAGCAAATCAGCAAACTAAAGAAAACCATACATCATGCAAATGAAAATTTTTCCCATGAAACTGAGATTTTAAAGAAAAGTCCAAATGAAATATTTGAAATGAAGAATTCAAATCAAATAAACTGTGGTAGAAAGCCTTAATAGCAGACTTGGTGAGGTAGAAGAAAGAATACCCAGTCTAGAAGACAAATTTCTGGAAAGCTTTCAGTCAGACCAAAAATAATAATAAGTAAGAATAAATTTGAAAAATTAAAAACCAATTTGGAAATTACGAGATATTATCAAACCACCCAACATACAGACCTTATGAGTTCCTGAAGGTGTGGAAATAGAGAATGGACTAGAAAACCTCCCCAGCTTGGAGAAAGAAAGCTATGCCTAAGTACAGAAATCACGTAGAACTCCTTACAGAAAAGACCAGAAAAGATCTGTATAACAACACGTCTTCTTTATCACTTCTCGGCCTTTTGGCTAAGATCAAGTGTAACAACACATCTTCATCACCACACATTGTAGTTAAACCCTCCACAGTAAAACATAAAGAAAAGATTCTAAAATGTGCACAAAAGGAATGCCAGATTACTTTCAGAGTATCTCCAAATAGACTCACAGCTGACTTTTCATCTGAAACTCTTCAGGTTACAAGAGAATGGAGAGACATGGTCTAAGTCTTAAACAACAACAACAACAACAAAAAAACCTGTCAACCTAGAATGGTGTACCCTGCAAAGTTCTCATTTATGAATTAAGGTAAAAGAAAGACCTTCCCTAACAAACAGAAATTGAACATATTTGTCACCACTCATCCAGCCATAACAAAGATTCTTAAGGATGTGCTACACACAGAAACACAGAAAGATAGCCATCATTATGAATGAATGTGAAGGCAGAAAATTCCCAAGTAAAAGTACAAAATAAATGCAAAGTGAAAAATAGGAATAGGTATGGAAAATGGCTAGGACAAATAATTACTTATCAATAGTTACCTTGAATGTAAATGGCTTCAACTCTCCAGTTAAAGATACAGGGTGGCTGAATGGATTAAGAAAAAGACCCATATATTTTCTGCTTACAAGAAACACCTCTCACCCGATTGCTCCTCTTCCAGTCCAGCTCTCTGCTGTGGCCCAGGAGGACAGTGGAGGATGGCCCAAGTGCTTGGGCCCTGCCCCTGCCTGGGAGACCAGGAGGAAGCACCTAGCTCCTGGATTCGGATCGGCGCAGCATGTTGGCCATAGCGGCCATTTGGGGGTGAACCAACAAAAAAGAAGACCTTTCTCTCTGTCTCTCTCTCTCACAGTCTAACTTTGCCTGTAAAAAAAAAAAAGAAAAAAAAAAAAAAGAAACACCTCTCACCAAAAAAGATACATGCTGACTGAAAGTGAAAGGATGGAAAAAGTTATTCTATGCTAACGGAAAGCAAAAAATGCAGATGTTGCCATCCTAATATCAGACAAAATAGAGTTTAACACAAAACTAAAGAGATGCAGAATAGCACATGAAGTGATTAAGGAAACAATTCAAAAGAAATATCTGACTATAATAAATGAATACACACCCAATTACTGGGTGCCTGGCTATTTAACGGAAATGTTAATGAATCTAAAGGCAGACATAGACTCTAATACAATGGTAAGAGAGGACTTCAACACCTCACTTGCATAAATGGAAATTTAATTTTTATTTCAATAGTGTTGAGCTGTGGGGATTAATCAGTTATGATTAAGTCATGAGGGTTCACGGAATCCTAATGAATATATTAATACCCTTATGGCAGGAGTGGGTTACCTATCAAAAGAGTAGTCTTGATATAAACAACAAGGAGGTTGCTTACCTCTTCATTCTTTGCTGTCACCCTCTCTTGCCTTCCACTTTCCACCATGGAACAAAGCATGAAGTAATTTCCCAGAGATAGAACAATGCTCTTGTACTTTCCAGCCTCTAGAACCATGAAACAAATAAACTCCTATTGCTTATAAACTACTTAGTCTCAGATATTCTTTTATATCAACAGAAAATGAATAAAATAGCCTAGAAACTATACAATAAATAAAATTATAAAGAGTTGATATGTCAGTGTTTACATTGGTGTGTTAGGGGTGCTGTGGTCAGTTTTGCTCCAAAGGTATCCATTTTTTCCTGGGGATTATAATCATGATGTCACATAGTATTTGTAATCTTTTTCAAATTTAGTTAAAGATTTTATTCTTTACTTTTTTTAAAGATTTTTTCATTTGAAAGAGTTAGAGAGAGGGATACAGAGAGAGAGAGAGAGAGAGAAATCTTTTATTCACTGGTTCATTCCCCCAAATGGTGGTAATGACCGGGGCTGAGCAAGGCTGAAGCCCCATGCCAGGGGTTTCATTTGTTTCTCCCACATGGGTGCAGAAGTCCAAATAATTGGGTCATCATCCTATGCTTTTCCAGGTCATAAGCAGGGAGGCACATCAGAAATTGAGAATTCAGGACACAAACCAGTGCCTATATGGGATGTTGTCATTGTAGATGATGGCTTCACTCCATATTTCAAAAGTCTGACCCCAATATTCCTTATTTTCAATATATACACATTAAAGCTATAATGGAAGAGAACATAAATGAATCAGCATTGTATACAAAGTAATGCATTGAAGAGTTTAGTTTATTAATCATTGGCTTTAAGGTTTTTTGTTGGTCCAACATTGTAGTGTAGTGGGCAAAGCCACAACCCGTGATGCTGTCATTCCATGTGTGCACTGGTTATGTCATGACTATTCCACAATGTTGTTGTGTTTCTGGAGTTCCTTATGAATCCCTGATATTAAGCCTTTCTTTGATGTATAATTTGCAAATATATTCTTTTTTTTAAGACTTATTTTATTTCTTTAAAAGACAGAGTTACAGAAAGAGGTAGAGAGAGGTCTTCCATCCACTGGTTCACTCCCCAGATGGCCGCAATGGCTGGAGCTGCGCCAATCTGAGGCCAGGTCTCCCATGTGGGTGTGGGGTCCCAAGGACTTGGGCCATCTTCCACCACTTCCCCAGGCCATAGCAGAGAGCTGGATCGAAGAGAAGCAATGGAGACTCGAACTGGTGCCCACATGGGATGCCAGTGCTTCAGGACAGAGCTTTAACCTGCTGCGCCACAGCACCAGCCCTGCAAATATATTCTTTCATACTATAGGTTGTCTCTTTAATTGTTGAGTGTTTCCTTTGAGGTGTAGAGCTTCTTAGATTGATATAATGCCATTTTTCTAATTTTCCCTTTATTGCCTGTGCTTTTGGGGTCTTATCCAAGAAGTCTAGGCATATGCCAAGTCCTTACATGTCTACTGTATGCTTTTCTCTAGTAAATTGATGGTTTCAAGTCATAGATTTAGGTACATGATCCATTGTTAGTTGATATTTTACAGGGTGTAAGATGAGTGTCTTGTTTGATACTTGTGCTTGAAGAGGTCCAGTGTTCCCAACACCGTTTGTTTATGAGATTGTCTTTTCTCCAGGAAGTGATTTTAGCTCTTTTGTCAATGACCAGTTGGTTTTAGATGTGTGGATTAATTTCTGGAGTCTCTAGTAATCACCTTTGCTGCATGCTGTCCCTCAGCACATGGATGCTCTGCTATTTTCATTCTTCTGTCTTAGTCTTCTTTCTCAATGCTTCACATCACCTAATTTTAGCTCATTTTCTTACTTAAAAATTACTTTTTTATTTAATTTACTTTATTTCATTTATTTATTTACTTTTAAAGTAAAGGTAAAAATAAAAGAAATAATAAAATCACAAAATAGCAATATAGGAATTCAAATTAAGATTTTCGCAAGGTAGGAGTGTAAGGCAACACCAATAATTTATTAATACAAATTTAAGATTTAAAAAAGAAACTTTGTAATCATCACAATAGAAGCATAAGAATGATTTTATTTAAGTTAATCATTCACTGTTTACAATCTTAGAAAGTAAGGCAATAATAGAATACATGGTACATACATTAATACATCAAACTACTAGTGAACAAAAAGAGAAAAGAAAGAAAAGGAAGAAGAGAGGAGGAAGGGAGGGAGGAAGGGAATCAAGGAAGTACGGGAGGAAGGAAGGTAGAGAGGAGGGAATGAGTGAGTGAAACAGACAGGGTGTAGAGAAGCAGAGAAACTGGGATAGAAGGGAAGAAATGGGAAGAAAATGATCAGGATGAAGGAAAAATTGCTTTCCTTATGGAGGTTTTACGTACTAGAGAGAGGCAGCAGTTAAATGAGATCACAAATATACAAATTATGCACGATAATAAATGGAGATAGAACACTGTGAGAAGATAGAAACAAGAAAGATTATAGGATATGCAATTCTATGCAGAGTATGCAATGTTAAGCTCTCTCAGTCCCTTCCCTGTATATTCACAATTGTTTTTCAGAAAGGCATGTACATTTCTTTAGTTTGGAAATAAAATATCGAGGTACTACATATACTATATATATATATGTATATATATACTGTCAGAATTTTGTAAATTCATGGTGTTTATAAATAAATTATATATCTTTTTACAATATGGGTGTCAGACAGAAGCCACTTATTGTCAGCTCTGTTTCTGTTTTACATTTAAGTTATCAGCAGAATCATAAAGTAATTCTCTGTCCAGGACATGCAATTGTCTTTGGACGTTATAGATTCAGTATTAAAATGTCACCCATAGACCAGCAGCATTGCATCTGCTGCTGTAGTAGGTTAAATAACACTCCAAAGGTGTCCATGTCTTAATTCTCAAAATCCATGAGTATGTCACAGTATATGGTAAAAGGGATTTTGCAGGTGTGATTACATTAAGTGTTATGAAATAGGGAGTATCCCAGTGTATTCACAAAGGTCCCTATAATAGGAGGGTAAGAGGGTCAGAGTCAGAAGAACAAGACTTGAGACCACTGACATAGTGGTCAAGGTGATTGATGTGAGGCAAAGAGCCAAGAAACATCCACAGGTTCTGGGAGCTGGAAAGCTACTCACCACTGAAGTCTCCAGAAAGAATAGAGCCCACACCTGTCAAAATTTTTTCTTTTAATGCACTGAAACTAGTTTTGGACTTTGGATTTCCTTAACTATAAAATAAAAATTTCTATTACTTTGTAACTTTGATATTGTGAAAATTTGCTACAGTGGCAATAGGAAACTAACATATCACCCTCAAAGCTGATAAGAAATGCTGTATCTCATGTCCCACTCCAGAAATTCTGATAATAATCTGTAATTTAGCAAGATACCTGCTAAAGTCATATATTCATAGGAGTTTGAGAATCACTGATAAAAATTGTGACTTTTTTTAAAACTTGGATAGAATGATTCACCTATTCAAACAAAATACTCCCTGAATCATAATTATTAGTCAGCTGCCATTTCTTAATTCTTGACATGACAGTAAAGTCATTGAACATCAGTGACAAAGAAAAAAAATCAATCCATGAGTTTTCTTCATTTGTTTGAATGTTCAAAGCAATTATAACTTCTTTACCATCTTGAGTAAACTGAACTTTTTAAACAAGATTGTATTTTCTTTCTCTATGAAGTGGAGCAGCCAGGACAAGAACCAGTACCCAGATGAGGTGCCAGCATCACAGATGGCAGCCTTCCTTGCTATACCACAATGCCAGCCCTTATATGTTAAATATTTAAATAACGTAACAAAACATTTGAACAACGTGGTAGCATTTTTAATTCTAATTTTCTCATTATATTTCACTTTCTGCCTCTTTAGTTCTCAAAATCTTTGGTAGTTTACTTTACAAACCACCTGGACATCCAACTCCATTTCCTCAAATTTGAGAAACATCTAGGTTCTGCAAATGTCCCCTTAACCATATTACATCATGAAAACTCTAAATAGGTGATAGGCTGGCTAAATTATAGTATTCACCTCTATCTAGTCATTCTCTATCTCTTGTATGTCCATACTTGTCATTACTTACTCTCTGATATCTTTTAAACTGTTGTTTCATACATTATGTTTTATTTTTAGCTACTTGTTGGAAGGATGGTAAATTGTTCTGTTTATGTCTTCATGCTCAAGAGAGTACATATTATGGGGACCTTAAAATTAATTTATTAACTAATTAATTTCAGAGATGGAGGACCACATATGCTGATTTGTTCCCCAAATGCTTGCAATAGCCCCAGGGGCCCTCCGGCTCAAGGTGAGAGCCTTGAATTCAATACAGGTCTTTCAGTGGCTGGTAGAAATTAATTCAAACTCTTTAGTTATCAGCTGTACCTCACAGGGTTTGCATTAGTATAAAGCTAGATTTAAGAACTGGAGCCATCTATCAAACCCAGCCATTCAGATATAGGATATAGGTACCTGAACCAGTAGACCAAATGTCTGTTCCTCTCTTGGCATGTTTTAAAATGCTTTAAGACATACACATTGATTTGGGCTTAGATTTTCTAAATATTGTGTTTTCTGTCTAATGAAGAGCATATTTTAAGTGATGTGTACAGAGTTTTAGGGCCAGCATTGTGGCATAGTGTGTAAGATGCCGCCTGTGGTGCTGCATCACATATGGACACCGATTCAAGTCCTGGCTGTTCCTCTTCTAATACAAGCTCCCCGATAATGGGCCTGAGGAGTAGTGGGAGATAGCTGACATACTTGGACTCCTACACCCACATGGAAAACACAGATGAGATCCCTAACTCCTATCTTTGGCCCAGCCTAGTCCTGGCTGTTGTGGCCATTTGGGGCGCGAATGAATAGATGTAAGATGTCTCCTCTCTCTGGCTCTCCTTCTCCCTCTATAACTCTGCTTTTCAAATAAATTAATCTTTAAAAAGGTATGCAGTTTTGGAAATATTTTATTTATAGATAATTTTAGTCAAGAATTTGAGTTAAATGCATGGGGAAAAATTAAAATATGGCTTATTCAAGGAGTAACTCTGTTTTGCTGTTAAGAGCGTGAGTCTCAAAAATTGAGCTTTGCTTCTTCAAGTGATGATACAATGATAGACTATATGAATTTAAAAAACAACTTTTGTTAATGCAAAAGAATGACAAAATTCTCTAGGATGCCAAAAACTATGGGAAAATGAGAATAAATGAACTATTGTCCTAATTTTTATTCCATATAATAAGAAGAGAGATGAGGGGAGTTCTTTTTAGTCAAGACAAAGTAAATAGAAATATTAAAAGGATTAAGTTTCATCCATTACTAACAGATAGAAAAATAGAAGGGTTTTTATATCTGACTTTTCCTATGGTTAAAGTCATAAATTTGATGAACTGTGGCCCTCTACCACTGACTGACTTGTCCTTTGTGGTCATCAATTCATTAGTCATCCCATATCATTCACCTGGCAGATTTTCAGCTAAGTAAATGCCACCTTGATAAGGGAAATTCATTGGTTGACTACTGATTCCTTCTTTTGTTCACTCATTAATTTATTTATTCAATATATACTTATTTACATTATGGTGACAATCATTATAAAACACTGAACATATTACTTTATATTCTATAAAAAAAACCTTATGAGGTTCTCTCCTCCCTTCAGAGAAAGGTACCTCCTTCTTTGAAGACCTGTTCTTTCCACTGGGATCTCACTCACAGAGATCTTTTGCCAGAGTGTCTTGGCTTTCCATGCCTGAAATACTCTCATGGGCTTTTCAGCTTTGTCTAAACAAGATAAGAGTCGGAGAATTCAGAGGGCTTCCATAGCCTTGGAAACTCATGACTGGAGCATAGGGAGATTACTGATGCCATAGACAGGAGTGTCAATTGGTAAAGTCAACAACAGGAGTCACTGTGCACTTACTCCTCATGTAGGATCTCTGTCCTTAATGTGCTGTGCATTGAGATTTAATGCTATAACGAGTACTCAAACAATATATTTCACTTTGTGTTTCTATGGGGGTGCAAACTGTTGAAATCTTTAATTAATGCATACAAAATTGATCTTCTGTAAAAAGAAATTATCAATTCCCAACTTGACTCTCACTGGGATTAAACATGACAATAGGTCTGATCTGATTTTATCATCATTTAAAAAAATCATCTATTATTTTTCACTTTATGTTTCTGTGTGGGAGCAAACTGTTGAAATCCTTACTTAATGTATACTAAGCTGATCTTCTGTATATTAAGATAATCTAAATGAATCTTGATGTGAATGGAAGGGGAGAGGGAGTGGGAAAGGGGAGGGTTGTGGTTGGGAGGGACGGTATGGGGGGGAAGCCATTGTAATCCATAAGTCGTACTTTGGAAATTTATATTCATTAAATAAAAGTTAAATAAAAAAAAACCTTATGAGTATTCAGTGGAATAACCCAATGAATATGAAAGTGATTTGTGAAGTGAGGTTTAGAAAGTTTCAGTAATTTTATCAAATCTCTATGATACATGTTAGATGTAACATTGAATCAATTTCTCTCTGACTTTAAGGCTGAGTACTTAACTATTCAATATTGTCTCCTGAAATAGCATTATTTTGTATGAATATAGTACACATGTATATCAACCCTTCATTTGGAGGATATTTGTATTATTGTCAGTTTTTAGCTGTTTTGGATGAAGTTATTATGTCTCTCTTTTTTTTTCATTCCTACCACAGGCAGAGTTAACATGCTCTCCCCCAGATTGATTTGTTAAAAATTAATCCCCAATATGACGAATATTTGGAGGATGAGTATCTGAAGGAGATTATGCCACAGATGGGGTCAGTGCCCTTTGCAAAGAGACCCTAGAGAACTCCCTCACCTCCTTCCCCAAATGACAATAATGTAAGTCAGAGTTTGCAACCTAGTTCCACCCTACTGAGCTGTTAGAAATGAATTTCTGTTGCTGATAAGCCTATGGGTTTATGACATTTTCTTATAGCTACCTGATATGATGATGCTTTTGATAAATGGGGGTATTTCCTAAATTTTATGGTAACTACTGGATTCTGATTTCAAGAAATTGCCAACCAGTTTTGCAAACTAGTAAGATGAATTTCGATTAACTAGAAGAATAATTAACTCTATATTTAGTTAATTTTGATCTCAACAATTCTTTGGAATTGTGAAACTTTTTAACTTCAGTCATTATAATGGGTATCTAACAAAATTCTGGTTTAATTTAAAATTTATTTGATTATGATAATCTGTATAAATTATTTGAGAAATGCTTGCTTAATTCTTATATCCTTTATTAAATTCTATGTTATGGTGGTATATTTTTTTTGACAGGCAGAGTTAGACAGTGAGAGAGAGAGAGAGAGACAGAGACAGAGACAGAGACAAAGGTCTTCCTTCCGTTGTTTCACCCCCCAAATGGATGCTATAGCCAGTGTTGAGCTGATCCGAAGCCAGGAGCTAGGTGCTTCCTCCTGGTCTCCCATGAGGGTACAGGGCCCAAGCACTTGGGCCATTCCCCACTGCCTTCCCAGGCCACAGCAGAGAGCTGGACTGGAAGAGGAGCAACCGCGACAGAATCTGGCTCCCCAATCGGGACTAGAACCAGTGGTGCTGTCGCCGCAGGTGGAGAATTAGCCTAGCGAGCCATGGCGCCGGCCCCATGGTGGTATATTTTGAGAATAATAATATGTGTCTTCCTAAACTGTGCTTTATTTTTCACTTGAAGATTACCTAAGTGCCTAAGTCACTGGAAGATTGCCTAAGTGCTTGAGCCCCATATGGGAGTCCTGGAAGAAGCTCTTGAGTCCTGGCTGCGAATCAGCCTAGCTCCAGTCATTGTAGCCATTTGTGAGTGAACCAGAGGTTGGAGGATCTCTCATCTCTCTGTGTCTCTTCCTCTGCCTGTATGTAACTCTGCCTTTCAAAGAAATAAATGTATCTTTAAAAAATAAAATAAAATAAAAATCACTCTTTTTTGTATATGATCCTGTGAATTACATGAAATACTTACAAGCATTTATTACTACATTAGTAAAATATGAAACATTTGCACCACACTGGAATTAGTTTTCCAGGGCCACAAGAACAAAGAACCACAAATAGGATTAATTAATTTGGAGACATTGACATATGCATACACTTCTTGGAAAACACCACAGAAGCACAGACAAAAAAGGCAAAATTAGACAAATGGAATTACATCAGTTAAGAAGTTTCTGCACAACAAAGGAAACACTCAACAAAGAGGAAATGGATGGAATGGGAGAAAATGTTTCCAAACTTTATCTGATAAAGGATTACTACCCATGATACATAAAAAGCTCAAGAAACCCAACCACAATGAAACAAACAATCCAGTTAAGAAATGCGTGGGGATATGAATAGACATTTTGCAAAGGATGAAGTACAAATGGCCAATAGATACATGAAAAGATATTCAGGATCACAAGCTATAGGGAAATGCAAACACTAATCACAATTAGGTTTCACCTCATCCCAGCTAGAACAGCTCTAATATGAAATCAAAAAATAGCAAATGCTGATAAGGATGAGAGAAAAAGGTACCCTAATACATTACTGGTGGAATCTAAACTTGTACAACCATTATGGAAGACAGTATAGAGATCCCTCAGAAATCTGCCAATACATCTAGAATATGATGCTGAGATCCCACTCCTGGAAATTTACCTAGAAAAATTATATCAGTATATGAAATAGTTATCAGTGCAATATGTTTATAGAAGCTCAACTCACAATAGTGGAGATATATATATATATAAATATATTATTAGTATATTAAATAGTTTATATATCATATATTATATATAAATATAGAGAGAATATATATTATATATTATATATAAATATGTTATATATTTATATATCTTAAGTTACATATTTTATATAAAGACTCATGGATATATACAATGACATATATATGTGTGTATATATATATATAATATATAGATAGATAGATAGATAGATATAATTTCTTTATCCAGTCACGAGCTGATGGACATATTGATTGATTCCATATCTTAGCTATTCTAAATTGAGCTGAAGTAAACATGGGGGAACACATAATTCTTTCAATTGACAGCATTTGATTTTTTTTTTTTTTTTCAGTTTTGGGTGATAACCATATCAACTAGGGTGAAGTGAAACCTCATTGTGGTTTTGATTTGCATTTCCCTGATGGCTACTGATCCTAAGCATTTTTTCATGTATCTGTTGCCCATTTGAATTTTATTTTTTGAAAATACTTGTTCATGTCCTTTGTCCATTTGTTAACTGGATTGTTTTGTTGTTGTTGAGGTATTTTTTAAACATTTATTTATTATTTATTTGAAAGTTAGCATTACACACAGAGAGAGAAGAAGAGGGAGAGAGAGAAAGGTCGTCCATCTCCTGGTTCACTTACCAATTGGCTGCAATGGCCAGGGCTGCACTGATCCAAAGCCAGAAGACAGGAACTTCTTCCAGGTCTCCCATGTAGGAGCAGGGGCCCAATGACTTGGGCCATTTTCTACTGCTTTCTCAGGCCATAGCAGATAGCGGGATCAGAAATGGAGCAGCTGGGATGCTGAGACTTCTACGTCCCAGTTCCAAACCCTGTTGAGTTTTGTGAGTCCCTTATAGATCATGGATATAAATCCTTTATTAGTTCTGTAGCCTGCAAATATTTTCTCCCATTCTGTCATTTCCAGTTCTCTTTGTTTAGTGCTTCCTTTGCAGTGTAGAAGCTTCTTAGCTAGATGTAATTTCATTTTTCTATTTTTACTTTGATTGGCTGTGCTTCCAGGGGCTTTCCCAAGAAGTTTTGGTATATGTCAATGTCTTGCAGAGTTTCTCTGTGTTTTTTTTCTAATAATTTGATGGAAGCAGGTCATAGATTTTAGACCTTTGATTGTGAATCTATTTTTGTATATGGTGTAGGGTATGGGTCTTGTTTCATTGTTCTGCCTGTGTAAATCCAATTTTCCAACAACATTTGTTGAAGATACTCTCTTTTCTCCAAGGATTGATTCTATCTCACTTGCTAAAGAATAATTGATTGTAATTGTCTGGATTAATTTCTTGGATTTCTATTCTGTTCCATTGGTCTACATATCTATTTATGTGCCAGTTAGATTCTTTTTATTATAACTGCTCTGTAGTATGTCTTAAAATCTTACATTGTGATTTATCTGACTTTGTTTTATTGTAGAAGATTGTTCTAGCTATTCAGGATCCCTTGTGCTTACATTTGAATTTTTGCATTTTTTTTCTAGATTTGAAAAAATTGTCATTAGTGTTTTGATTGGGATTGGATTGGGATTGGGATTGCATTGAAGGTATAAATTGCTTTGGGTAGTATAGAAATTTTGATGATATTAATTCTTCCAATCCACAAATATGGAAGATTTTCCCATTTTTGTGCCTCATTCTATTTCTTTAATACTTTGTAATTTTCATTGTAAATATCTTTCACATTCTTGGTTAAATTTATTCTGAGGTATTTCATTTTTTTGTAGCTATTGTGAATGATACTGATTTTATCAGTTCTTCTCAGCCATGACATTGCTTGTATCTTTCTTAGATATCTTCTCTTTAATTTTCAATCTTAATTTATAGAGTATCTTGAATAAGATAATGTGTTGCCTCTGTTAATTTTGTGTTTTCTCTTGTTCTTATTTCAACATTTATTGTCTTACTCTCATAGGAAATAGTTTGTCCTTGAGGATCCCCTGGTTCTGGTGTAGAATCAGGTATATGACAGCAACTAGGATTTTTCTCCTATATTAATAATAGTTACATAATTTTTTACCAAACTTTTTTTTTTAGTTTTCAGTGAAACCAAGATGGCTCTGAATAAGAACTCTGACAACCACTTCCCTACAGAGAAACCAATGTGAACAATTATACACACAGCAAGTCACATTGACAAGAGCTATGGAAGCCAGGTGATAAATTGATGCACCATATCGTGACAATCATAAGAAAAGTTACATTGAAGAAATCAAGAAGGAAAGAGTGCCTGTGTCACCACTCCTCCAGTTCCAAGCAGCATTTAGTGACGAAACAACTCCACGTTGGGTAATGGAAAGGAATTTTAATCCAAGTGCCAGTTCCACTGTGAGAAAATTCCATATTTTTTATTTTTAAATTTATGTAATAATTTTATGTATTTATAAGCTACAGCATGACCTTTAAATAGATGTATAAAATGTGTACTGATCAAATTACGGTAACTAATATTTCCCTTCTTTCCCTTTACTTTATGATTGGAGGCTTGGAGTCTTTTGTTTAATGGTTCATAAAATATGTACTTAGCTATTGCGAACTAGACTCTCCCCAGCATTCCGTGTAACAGTGGCAACTTATTTCTTCCCTATAACTCTGACTTGGTGTCCATTATCCAAACTCCCTCTATCCTCTCCTACCCCTTTCATCTTCTAGTAATCACTGTCCTACGAGATTGATTTTATCTTCCATATATGAGAGACAACATGAGATATTTGTCTTTCAGATCTGGCGTATTTCAATTAGCGTGATGTCCTTCCAATCTCATTGGGTTGCAAATAATAGGACTTTCATTTTGTTATATAGTTCAATAATATTCCATTCTGTATATATACAACTTTTTGTATATACATCACATTTTCTTTATCTATTTATCTTTTGATAAAGAAAAGGTGGTATATGTACATGATGAAATATTATTTAATGATAGACAACATGGTTGCTTCTGTTTTGGGGCTGCTGTGAACAGTGCTATGATTTATATGTCAGAGCAACTATTTATTTGATAAAGTGATTTCATTTCTTTAAGATATACATCCAGTAGAGGAATTGCTAGATTATGTGGCAGTCCTATTTCCAGTTTTTTAAGAAACTGCTTTACTGTTTCCCACAGTGAATTCACATTAATTTACATTCCCACAAAGATTATATAAGAGTTTACCACTTTCCACATCCTCACCCACATTATTTACTTTCTGTATTTTTTATAGTAGCCATTCTAGCAGGGGTGAGATGATATCTCATTGTAGTTTGCATTTGCATTTCCTGATGGCTATTGATGACAACAGTAAGATAGCACTTTTTTGTGTGCATTGGTAAGTTTCTTTCTTCTTTTTGATTACATACACAGTCTTCTGGTCTATATTTTATATTTATTACCAAGTTACATGTACTGCTTACCTCACAAGAATGTCATCGAAAGAAAAATGAGGTCAGTGTTGTGAAAAAACTCCTAACATAGCAAAATAAATATATTATGTAAATGTAGCATATGATTACCCTTAGCATTAGTATCATCCATTAGTAGGCCAAATATGCTTTATCCAAGAGCTATATAAATGAAGAACTCTTTAAAAAATTTTGTTTAATGTGTCACTTAGGCAAGCAGTAAAGTTACCAATACATATTTCTTTAAATGTGAATTCTGTGAGTAATGCAAAATTTTACTTGCCTTTTCTTGTCATAAAATGCATCCAAGCTCATTTGCCTCCTCCAGTATAATGAATTTATATGTCTTCATATGGTGACTTCTATTTACTTAGTTTGTTACAATCATTTATTGGTGAACATTTCTTCAAAATATGCAATAATTTACTCAACAAATGTCACTAGCTTTATTTGCAAGATGTTTGTATAAAAAAAGGTCCTTTATAGCTTACTTACAAATACACAAAATCACAAGGAAAGTAAGTTAGTTATTTTAGATTGCACCTTCCGTGGCAGAGCTGAAATTAGAACTCAGTTTTCTTTCTTTCATCATCTGCACTAGTGCTTGTTAAACGCTTGGAATTCAGAAACCCTACTGGGAAATTTTTTATGCTTTAGAACTTGAGTTTTTTGTGATGAAATTGAGATGTAGTTTGAGGTGACAGACCGTATATAAATTAAACATGAACACAGTGATTATGCTTTCCTCCCTAAAAAACCAAAGAAATGCTTCATAGAGTTCTAATTTTTTTTTGGTTTGAAAACTAACAATCTAATATATTGTACCCAAAAGCATGCTATCAACAATATTTGAATCCAATTATGGCGAGATTTTATTGTGGTACAAATTTTCAAAAGTCCATATATATTGGTAATTTGTTTGTTCTGTGCTGAAAACTGAAGGAAGTCACTGGGTCTGTATTATACTCATTTACAATAAAATTACCCCAAGTGTTGATTTGGTTTGTGATATTTACTCCAAATGCTTGATCATAGAATTATTTCATTAAAAAACAAGAAAGAGATGTAAGATGAATAATTATCAGAGAAGAAACTCAACATCAACCTTTAGATTATGTGATCTATTTGTAAGTTATTTAGATATCTAATATATTTAGAGCAAGTTATAACATTGTTATATGTATTAAAGTTGCATTTGTCAATTGCTTCTTTTATTATTACAATGTTAAATAATGAAGTTGACTTATTTTTAAATAGAAATATGTTTAGAAATATTTATTAACATTGATTAGAAAAGATTTAAAAAGATGAAGCTTTGTTCATATTATTTACTGTCTTAATTTACTATTTCTTCCTAACTACAAACAGTGCACAGGAATAATCTACAGATCTATAATAGATAAAAAAAATTCTCTAATATGTTAGAATAGAACCTAGAAAATAATTTAAATGTCTAAGTAGTCCTGTTGAATTTAAGAACAACAAAACGTAAAATGTACTATTGTTCTCTGGCAAATATTAGCAAAATTAGAAGCCAGCAAAAAAGATGCTTTCCTTTCTTTCTGTCTCTTTCATTCTGTCACCCTTCATGACATGAAGGGATGATGAAGCCTGAAGTCACTGAGAGCTAGCTCATTTTCTTTTTCCTCTACCAGTTTTTCTTCCTATACATCCTAATTAACCAGAGAGGTTGTCTTTAATTCTCTAGGTTACGTGGAACGCACCATCTCATTTATGGGTGAAATGGGACTTGCCTTCCAGTCTCTCCATAGAGTCATAATATAAAATTAGTTTCAAGGAATATGACTTATACTAGAAATTCTTAAATTTTTCAATTTAATAATCCACCCTCCCCCTCCACATAGAGGCATTTATTGAACTTGAAGTCATACAGAATTCCAGACACATCAATAACATTGATATCATGCCTTAGAAAGCTAGATTATAAGAATATGGACCCCACAAAATTCTAATTTTTAAAAACTATTTGTCAAGACTGACGTTCTGGAGGAGAGGTAAGATCTCCACCTGTGACACTAGCATCTCCTATGGACTCCTGTTCGAGTTCTGGCTTCTCCACTTCTGATTCAGCTCCCTGCTAATGCTCCTGGGAAACCATTGGAGGATGGCACTAGTTCCAGAGCCCTTGCACCCATGTGGGAGACTTGGATGAAGCTCCTGGCTCCTGGAGTCAAGCTGGCAGAGCCCCAGCCAATGCAGCCAGCTGAAAAGTGAACCAGTGGTTAGAAGATATTTCTCTCTGTATCCCCCCCCCCCTGTAATTCTGATTAAAAAAAATATTTTTAAAAAAGCAGTAATTGTCTTATCCTGTAACTCACACCATTTTCAGCAGTTCAGAAGGAATTACCAAAATACCTTTTTAAAAAACCACATTGTTGAAATTACTACTATTTATTTATATAAAGAGAACAGATTTCAGGTATATCCCATGTGAATTTAAATCCCATAATGATACATCTCACTGTCCTTCCTTCCTTCCTTCCTTCCTTCCTTCCTTCCTTCCTTCCTTCTTTCCTTCCTTCTTTCCTTCATTCCTTGCTTCCTTCTTTCCTTTTTTTTTCTTTTAATTTTTGCAATAACAATCTTTCAATGTACTTAGAAGTCACAGGTTTAAAATCACCAGTTAATTAATGGCCAAGAAGGGAGGTCACAGTTCCACAGGAGTAAAATAATCAAATCTCAAAATAAAAAATAATCAAATCTCAATATGTCAGTTTTACTTATATACATTAGTACTGTTTTGTACTCTTTATATTAAGTCCCACAAATCAATGAAAACACATGTTTGTCTTTTTAGGTCAGACTTATTTCACGGAGCATAAAAGTCTCTGGTTGCATGCATTTTGTTGTAAAAGTTAGGATTTCTTTAAATTTTATGGCTGAGTAGAATTCCATCATCTATATGTACTATATTTTCTTTTTTCCCCTTCATCAATTTTTTGATTTTTATGAATATAAAGAAAACAGATTTAATTTATTACATATATACAGTTCAAAGACGATAATCATAATTTCTCTTTCCCTTCAATGCCCCCTCTTTACTTTTCATTGATTTTTGTAAAGACATAATTTTAATTTACTTCATAATCACAGGCTCAATTCACCACTAAACATAATATTAAACAAGTAAAAAGTAGGAAGACCACAATGTACATAATATAAATGAGAACCAAATGTGCAAATCAAATCACAAGATATCTATTTTGTTCCAATACTTTTTTGTGTTCGATATTAACTGCCACATATCAGAGAAAATTTATGATATTTGTCTTATTGAGGCTTGCGCATTTCACTAGCAATAATGGTTTCCAGTTGCATCCATTTTGATTCAAAAGAAAGGATTTCAGTCTTTTTTATGGCTGAATAGTACTCTGTAGTATATATGTACCATTTTTTTAATGAGTCACCAGTTAATGAACTACTGGGTTAATTCCATATCTTATCTATTTTGATTTGAGCTACAAAAAACATGGGGGCACAGTTAATTTATATTTTGCTCTCATTTCCTTTGTGTAAATACCCAGGAGTGGGATGACTGAGTAATATGATAGATCTATTTTCAAATTTCTGAGAAATCTGCATATTGTCTTCCATAATCTTTATACTAGCTTGCATTCTCAGCAATAGTGTATCAGGCTACATTTTCCCCCACATCCTCACCAGCATTTACTGCTTTTTGACTTTGGGTGATAGTCATTCTAGCTGAGGTGAGGTCAAACCTCATTGTACTTTTTATTTGCATTTCCCTGATGGCTAGTGATCTTGAGCATTTTTGCATGTCTGTTGACCATTTGTACTTCATCCTTTTAAAAAATGTAGGTTCATAACTTTTCCTATTTCTTAACTGGATTATCTGCTTTGTTGTTGCTGAATTTCCTGAGCTGTTTATAGATCCTGGATATTAATCCTTCATCAGTTGCATAGTTTGCAATTATTTTCTCCCATTCTGTAAGTTTCCTCTTCAATTTGTTGAGTGTTTTGCAGTGCAGAAACTTTTTATCTTGATGCAATCTTATTTTTCTGCTTTAGCTTTGATTGCCTGTGCTTCTGGGGTCTTTGCCTATGCTAATGTCTTGCAGAGTTTTCCAAATGTTCTCTAGTAATGCAATGATATCAAGTCATAGATTTAGATCTTTAATCCACTTGGAGTGTATTTTGTGTAGTGTGTGAAGTAGATTTCTTGTTTCAATTTTCTGCATGTCTAGATCCAATTTTCCCAGCACCATTTGTTTAAGAGACTGTCCTTTCTCCAGGGGTTGATTTTTAGTTCATTATTCAAAAATTAGTTGGTTGTTGATGTATGGATTGATTTCTTGGATTTCTATTTGTTCCATTGACCTACATGTCTGTATTTGTCCCAGTACCAGGTTATTTTGATTATAACTGCCCTGTAATGTGTCTTGAAATCTGGTATTCTGATGCCTCCAACTTTTTTTTTTATTTATATTGCTTTACCTATTCAGCGTTTCTTATGATTCCATATGAATTTTAGCATAGTTTTTTTCCTAGACCTGAGAAGCATATTGCTGGTATTTAGATTCTGATCACATGGAATCTATAAAGCATTTTGTGTAGTATGGATATTTTAATGATATTAATTCCTCTAATCCACAACATTTGAACATTTTTTCACTGTTTTTGTGTTCTTTTATTTCTTTCTTTAAATTTTTGTAATTTTTCACTCTAAAGATTTTTCACATCCTTGGTTAAATTTGAAGCAAATGAGGAAAAAAACACACATATAGGTTACATAACTAACTTAATGGCTTATACCTACCAAGTGACACATTCTGAACTGCAATCAGTTTTGTCATTTCCAAGAACATATATCTTAGACAAAAAGACATTTTCTCTAAAACATTTCTCAACTGAATTGTATTATTTGTTTTGTTTTTAGTTCAAAAATATAGCTCGCTCTTTTTGTGAAATGTACTTTTTTAAGAAAATAAGACTTTTTATTTTTACATAAGAATAACCATTTTAAATCCAAAATGAAATAAAATTATTGGAAACAAATCAGGATTACAACACAACATATCAAAACTCATGGGTTACCACAAAGCAGTGTTAAGAGGAAAGTTTATAGCAAATAGTACCTACATCAAGGAATTGGAAATCATCAAACAAATAATCTACCAAGGTACCTCAATGACCTAGAAAAACAAGAAGAAAACAAACCCAAAATTAGTATGTGGAAAAAAGTTAAAATTAGAGAATTAATATATTGAAACAAACAAAAACAAAAGATCAGTAAATGGAAGAGCTTTTTTTTTTTTTTGAAAAAGTAAATTAAATTGATACACCATTGATTGACTGGAAAAGATTTTGTTCACCTGCTACCCCCCCGACCCCTCAAGGTACTAATTATGTCTAAATGATTTTGTAAGATATCAGCAAATAACTGGCTCTTTCTTTGAAAATATAACAAATAGATCTTTTGTCATTCTGCTTTATTTTCTCAAAGGGTAACTTCAATTAAATATCTAACATGTTACCTTCTCCATAAATATTTCATGGGCTAGCACTGTGGCATAGTGGGTAAAGCCACATCCTGCAATGCCAGCATCCCATATGGATGCCAGTTCAAGTCCCAGCTTCTCCACTTCTGATCCAGCTCTCTTTAATGGCCTGGGAAAGCAATGGAAGATGGACCATGTCTTTAGGCCCCTGCACCCACATGGGAGACCTGGAAGAAGCTCCTGGCTCTTGGGTTCAGATCAGCGCAGCTCTGGTAGTTGCAGCTAGTTGGTGAGAGAATCAACAAATGGAAGACTTGTCTCTTATCTCTGCCTCTCCTTCTCTTTCTGTGTAACTCTTTCAAATAAATAAATAAATCTTTACAAAAAATGTTTCATCATCACTCTGGACGCTAGTACACCTTTATTTCCTCAGGATCCAGATAGCAGGCTATGGTATGTCTCACCATATATTGCAAGCCCTATGGCTATATCATTAAATAAATATTAAGAATCTAATTCGTATTTAATTATTTTATATCTAGTGCCATTTTATGCTATCAGTTTTTTTAAAGTATTAAACAAGAATACATGTAAATCATTCTATTTTAAGTGACATTGAAATCCGAGAAGACCCCCTAAATTTTACACTGAAATGCGACCCTTGAAGTTCTCTAGAAATGCTATCCCAGGTGCCACATGTGCTACCGGAATTTGGGGTGCCATACGATTTCACCATGGGCTTATTACTGAATCCCCAATATTAATGAGCCCAAAAGGGTTCTTGCCTAATATTTAGAGAAGAATTCTAAATACTGGCAGCAATGGTACATTTTAAGCTTTTATTTAGTGAGAAAAATGCACAGGAGAGTGAGAGCTTTTTAAGAGAGAGAGGTGAATAGGGGTTCATACCGAGCACCAGGAACCAGCCATGTGGAAGAGCATCTAGGCCAGGAAGCCTAGAGCACATGGCCTGAAGGCCATGCACCCTGGAGGCACGGGGCTACAGCAAGCCCCTTCCTAGCAAGAGGCCAGGGAAAAAGCGCAGGCTGGGCCACACCGTGGCCTGGCTTTTAACCCACTTCCAAAGGGGAGTGGTTAATTAACCTGGTTGGCTGGTGGGCACCCCGGTGTGGCCAGGTAGGGGAATGAGGCCACACAGGGGTGTGGCAAAGTCATCAGGTAGGGGCAAGAGGTCACACAGGGGTGTGGCGGAGGTGTGGTCTTCCAGTTCACAAATCTGATCAATTTTAACCTGTATGCCTGCCTACTTCAACATTATATAAAATGAAGTATCTCTTGTAGATGACCTTTCTATGTCAACATCATGTAACACCAGATAACTAAATCAAAATTTTAGAGAACTTCATGAACACATCCTTCAAAGCCAATAATATTTATATTTGTTGGTGTTAGCCTTCACTGGACTACATCTTGAGCAAGGAAAAAAAAAAAAGTTACTGCATTTATTGCAATTGTACCTGTCTTTTTTTCTAATTTTTTTTTTCTAAAGAGCTTTTCTGTGTAGCTAATATGATGCCATACTTGATGTGTATAGAAGGTGGTGTACTGAGCTTTTAAAACATATTTATGAGGGCCGGGATTGTGGTATAGCCAGTTAAATCACTCTTGTGATGCTGGTATCCCATATCAAGGTGCTGACTTAGCTCCCAGTTGTTCTGCTTTTGATTCAGATCCTGCTAATGGAGTTGAGAAAGCAGAGGAAGATTGTCCTATTACTTGGGCAACTGCTAACCACAGGAGAGACCCTGTTGGAGTTCTGGGGTTCTGGCTTCTGTCTGGACCAGCCTTGGTGGCTGTGGCCACTTGGAGAGCACACTGAAAGATGGACTCTCTCTCTCTTTCTCTGGTCATTCTGCATGACAAATAAATTAATAATTTTAAGAAGTCATATTCAGTTTAATAGCTAATATTAATATCTTCATAATGTAACTCAAATGTGTGAAATTTAAATGAACAAAACTTATGCAGATTTATGCACATGAAGCTTCAGAATTTATAAATACTGAACAAAAATGTGTTCAAGTAAGATGCTCATAGGAAATGCAATTTTTTCTTCAAACAATATGAAAATATATTATTCAAATTCATTTGTTTTACCACATAATCTATATATCCAATAGGTATAAATTTTTACATATGCACTCAATACAGAGGGGGCCTCTGATAACTGGGAGTTTGGTTTATGTAACTACTAAAATATAATTGACTAAGAAGGTGAGGTTTTTTCTTCAACTGATTTTAGAAATCAAGATTTTAAATTTTGTCTTGTATGAAACTAATCCTTATGAAAAGAAAGTCCATTACAAACATCTAATAGGTGAATAGGTGCTAACTGAAAATTAGTCATATTAATTAGTCATATTAATTAGTCATATTAATTTTTTTCATAAACAAGTTTTTGAAGCAGTACTTATTATTCTTCATTTTCACATAAGCATTTGAGGCTGGCAAAACTGTTCACCGAGTCAGACAGCTATTTAGGGACTCCAAACAAGATGCCTAATCTACAGACTCTTAATTGTATCATTCAGTACAAAGCCAGACATTTTCATTTTTTGTGAACTTACATATCCTTTCCTGGTCATCCATACTGTAATTATATTGCGATTGCAATAAATCAATATAGTGTACTCCCTGCTTGTGAATTAGATAAATATGAATTGATGTCCCTTTATGTATTTCCTAAGCGAGTATTAAAGCCAGCTTTCTCATCGTCAGATGAAAATACCTACTCACTTAGGGAGTGCTTACACTAACTCATATAATAAAAGTGAGAAACAGCTACATATGAGATGGGGTTCACCAACCACCAGTGCTTTTTCACATATCCTTACACTTAGTTTTTGTCAATGATAGGGTTGGTTAAAAGCATTAGTGCATAAAATTGTAAATTTTTACAGCTTTATTTATTTTTCATATAGGATAGGGCTTGAAAGATATTAAGCCAGTTCAACAGTAACTTACACATATTATCCAAGATTAAGACTTCACTTGGCCGGCGCCGCGGCTCACTAGGGTAATCCTCCGCCTTGAGGCATCGGCACACCAGGTTCTAGTCCCGGTCGGGGCACTGGATTCTGTCCCAGTTGCCCCTCTTCCAGGCCAGCTCTCTGCTGTGGCCAGGGAGTGCAGTGGAGGATGGCCCAAGTACTTGGGCCCTGCACCCCATGGGAGACCAGGATAAGTACCTGGCTCTTGCCATCGGATCAGCGCGGTGCGCTGGCCGCACCGTGCTGGCCGTGGCGGCCATTGGAGGGTGAACCAACGGCAAAGGAAGACCTTTCTCTCTGTCTCTCTCTCTCACTGTCCACTCTGCCTGTCAAAAAAAAAAAAAAAAAAAGACTTCACCTTTTATTCTATGTTCTCAGGCACTTCCTATGCCTCATAATTTCAAAATGGAGTGGAGCTACTGTTAGGTAGGAAGTCAGAAATGAGCATATGTGTGTGTGTGTGTGACAAAGGCCTAAGGAGTTGACATCTACAGCTGTCCAGCATCCACATCTCAAAAGTCATCTACATAACCTTCCAGCTGCAGCCCAGTATCTGCATTTCAAAAGTCCTGCCTGGAGCCTGCTGACCTTCCTGGGGGTCCTGCCCCTTCTACCTGATAAACATCCTTCCTCTAAGGTGGGGTGACCCCAGCCAGGCTTCCCCTGTCTGATAACTTCAATGGGAAAAACTCAGAAAGGAATTTTTTTTTTTTTTTTTTTGTATTTACATCCAACAAGTCCTTTGTTCTGGGAGGAGAAGAAGGAAAAGGGGCGAGAAGGGGCAAGAAGGCAAGACCCATCCCCTTAAAAACCCCAGCCTAAATGTGAACTAGGCACTCTCTCTCAGGTTCTGTCTGGAGAGGTGCCCATCTGTTCTTAAGGATGCCCCTACTCTAATAAACCTTGCTATTTTGCTTTCCGCTGCTCTCTGTCTCACACCTGAATTCTTTCTTGCACAAAGACAAGGACCCCTTTGCTTCTCTGATAACACTACCAGTACCAAAACTGGTTAGAGTAGTAAGGAAGAGGACCACAAGAAACCAGCCATATCTAGAGCAAGATTATACTATTTTCCAAATATAGATACTGAATATCTTCACAATTATTTGGTGAGAAAGCATTAATAAAATGAAGAAGTAATGGGCTCACCAGTATATCCTTAAGACTGATACACTAATGACCAAATTATTTTGGATAATTTTTCTGCAAAATTTTTTATAACTTACTTTCACTGGTATGCAAGCTTCAATTATCTCTCTTTTAAAGTTTTTAAAAATATATTTCAGAGTCAGTGGTGCTGGAGAGAGAGGGAACAAGCAATCACTGTATCTGGGCTATGCTGAAGCCAGAAGCTAGGAATAAACAGATCTTCCAAGTAGTTGGCAGAAATACAATTACTTGAGCTATCACCTGTTGCCAATTAGGGGTAACATTATCAGGAAGCTGGAATTGAGAGCAGAGCATAGACTCAACCTAAACATTTCAATATTGAGATGCATTCCAAGAAGCATCTTAATTGCTATGTTGAACTTCCACTTAAAATTGCTTCTTTCACTGGATACCTGACACCTGGAAATCAATCCATTTTATCTATGATTAGTAAAAAGTGTATCTTTAGGGACTTTAAATTTTTAATGTACTTTATAATCCTCTTAATGTTAGTTCCCTCTCTGATCCCTGAAGCAATGGTCATTCTTTGCTACATTTTCTCCAGCCCCCAATATTGAAATTGGATTTTCCCTCCTTCATTTCCTTCCTTCCTTCCTTCCTTCCTTCCTTCCTTCCTTCCTTCCTTCCTTCCTTCCTTCCTTCTTCTTCTTTTTTTTCTTTTTTTGAAGAAATATGAAAATATAATCTATCTAAATATAGATATCTATATGCATATAATACAAATCTAGATACATTTTTTTTAAATCCCACTTGTAGAAGTAACTACTACCAAATTGTAATTATTTTTACTTTAAGGCTCTTCATGAACAGATGAAACATTGCAAATATTTCTACAATTATCTTTAAAAATGTCCAATCTCCTTAGTCCCAACCCCTAGGGGCAATCAATTTCACTATTTTAACATATATAATTTATTCTTATTATTTGACTTAGATAAGTATGTAGACAGATATGTTATTTAATACTACAGTGTTAATGTCTTTAAGTAATTAATAAAAATGAGAAACTAAATATTTATATGCCACTGGTATATATGAATTATTCTAAATGGCTTCGAAATTAAATTTTTCCTATCTTTTTAAACTACTGCATACTGTATAGAACCCTTTTTGCAATTATCTCACATTTTCTGGCATATTGATGAACATTCTGAGTATTTCCAATTTTTTTTAAGATTTGTTTTATCTGAAAGGAAGTTAAGGACAGAGAGAGAAAGACAGGGAGAGACAGAGAGAAAGGCAAGAAAAAGAGATCTTTCAATCAATGTTTCACAACCCAGTGAGTGCAAAGGCCAGGATTGGGGCAGATCAAAACCAGGACCCTGATTTTCATCCAGGTCTCCCATGTGGGAACAGACACCCAAGCATTTGGGCCATCAGACACTGCTTTCCCAAATACATGAACAGGATACTGGATTGGAAGTGGAGCACTGAGGACATGAACCGGCACCCATATGAGATGCCAGCATAGCAAGTGGTAGCAGCTTTATTTGCTACGCTACAATGCTGCCTACCCCTCAACACAGTCTTGCTTTTTTAAAAGATTTATTTATTTGAAAGCCAGAGTTAACACAGAGAGAGAAAGAGAGGCAGAGAGAGAGAGAGAGAGAGAGAGAGGGAGAGAGGTCTTTCGTCTGCTGATTCACTCCCCAGTTGGCTGCAACAGCTTGAGCTGCACTGATATGAAGCCAGGAGCCAGAAGCTTCTTCCGGGTCTACAACATGGGTGCAGGGGCCCAAGGACTTGGGCCATCCTCTACTGCTTTCGCAGGCCATAGCAGAGAGCTGGATCGGAAGTGGAGCAGTTGGGATTCAAACAAGCGCCCAAATGGGATGCTGGCACTGCAGGTCACGGCTTTACTCTATATGTCACAGCACTGGCACCATTCTTGTTTTTAATCAGAAAGAGAAGAGACCTTTGTAAAAGATCTTTTGCGTACAAGGAGTTTAATTTCCCCAAGTTGTATACTTTCCCCAAGTTTTATACGAAGAAGTAGAATTTCAGAATTCTAGTATATGAAGATTTTTAACATCAACAAAATATTCAGTTTAATCATATGAATTTTTTTAAATAAACAATCTCACCTACCCTGCGTTTAATATTGAAATCTGTTCTTCGGAATGACTGTGCAATACCTATATAAAACAGTAATGTTTTATAATGTTGAAATATTTTATATTATCAAAATTTGAAATGTACCAAATATATGAATGAAGAATTACTCAGTTTTATTTATATGTACAGCTATATACAAGAATATTTCAAAAATTAAATTAAAAATAATTTTCCTTTTGTGGAAAATGTTTTCAAATCAGGCATTTTTTTCAATAAAATATATTCTAAATGAACTATTTGAAGATTAATAGATATGGGTTTATACATTTTTTAGCACCAAACTAAACATAATTCCAATTTCCACAAACATTTCTAAAAACCCTCTTATATATATATATATAATATATTATATTATATATATATAATAAAATAAATATATTTTATTAATGTATTTTTCTACTCTTCTTATATATAAAATATATTTATATAATATTGCTACATATAAGAAATAATAAAATCACATATACTATATTTTATTTCATCTGATATCTTTAAATCAACATTATTAATTGTAAGTTTCAAGTCTTTACACTTTTCTTGTAATGTCATTTATACACCATAGAAAATTTATGGTATGGTAACTTCAATTTTTAATTTTCATTTAATGATATCTGAGATTGAGAGCAGATGTTTTAACTCTGTTTCATATACATTATTCTTAGTATCTAGCTGTGTGGCTTTTAGTGGTAGCCTTATAAATAAATATTAGTTGAATACAATGAATATATTTTTAAAGAAAGCAAATTCCTGCCAGTGCTGTGGCTTGCTAGGCTAATCCTCTGCCTGCGGTGCCAGCACACCAGGTTCTAGTCCTGGTTGGGGCGCCTGATTCTGTCCCGGTTGCTCCTGTTCCAGTCCAGCTCTCTGATGTGGCCCAGGAGTGTATGGAGGATGGCCCAGGTCCTTGGGCCCTGCACCCGCATGAGATACCAGGAGGAAGCACCGGGCTCCTGGCTTTGGATCGACATAGAGCCCTGGCCATAGTGGCCACTTGGGGGATGAACCAACGGAAAAAGGAAGACCTTTCTCTCTCTCTCTCTCTTTCTCTCTCTCTCACTGTCTAACTCTGCCTGTCAAAAAAAAAAAAAAAAAAAAGAAAGAAAGAAAATTCCTGAAATTATGTTATTTTCCTATGTTATAAATAATAAACTGTTTTAAAATTTAGTTAAAAATTAACATTAGGCTGGCGCTGCGGCTCAATAGGCTAATCCTCCGCCTGTGGCACCGGCACACCAGGTTCTAGTCCAGGTTGGGGTGCCGGATTCTGTCCTGGTTGCCCCTCTTCCAGGCCAGCTCTCTGCTGTGGCCAGAGAGTGCAGTGGAGGATGGCCCAAGTGCTTGGGCCCTGCACCCCATGGGAGACCAGGATAAGTACCTGGCTCCTGCCATCGGATCAGCGCGGTGCGCCAGCCGCTGCGCGCTGGCCGCGGCGGCCATTGGAGGGTGAACCAACAGCAAAGGAAGACCTTTCTCTCTGTCTCTCTCTTTCATTGTCCACTCTGCCTGTCAAAAAAATAAATAAAAATAAATAAAAAATTAATATTAGAAATCTTTTTGATTAATGTTGGGTGATTTTACAGCTAACTTTCTTCTCCTCTTTAAATGAAGTGCCGGGTATACCAATGTCATTAATTAGTACTAATGGTGTTCATGCTAACGTACACTGCTGTTTTTTCATCAGAGGTAACATGCATGGAGGGGACTGTTTGTGTTTGTTCTGGCCCGTTGATTTACACTTGTGATGCCATGTTTAAATGACGTTTCAAGTGATTGTTCTTGAAATCTTTCTCCCTGGATTATTTCTTTTTTTCAAAGCCTTTTTCCAACCAAGTTTGTGCTTTTGGTTATTTGGCTTCATTTAATCATATGGATTATGGCAGATGGCTCAATTCAACCTATAATTCAGATCATTATCTCTTTAAAAAGTTCTTTTTCACTAATGGGAGTAATATTTTATTGATTCTTTGATTCTAATAATTGGACCCCATTCTACGTGAGGAGTCTTTTCCCTTCACTCACTTTCTAAATGTGCAGTAAACTATTTCACCTAAATATTTGTAGGTGTTTGCACCTGCAAATTGACAGCAGCAAACCTCCAACTGCCACTCAAGCCTTCAATATTTCTGATGCTTTAGGTTTTATCATGTATGAATTACAGCTCATTTTCATGTTTTAATGCATATTAACATTTATTAGTGAAAGTGACAGTTGGATAATGGATCCATGTGTACAATCTTCCTTCTTTATTTAATGTATATATTTTAACTTAGCATTTTGAAAAAAAAATCTTCCTTCACTTTTATACTGAATCTGAGAGTTAAAACTGAAGAAATATGCAAGTCAATGGAAGTGGTAGGTGGATTTTTTGGGCAGGTCACTATCAATGATTTTTTCTCAAATTTTCTACAGCCAATTTTACACTTGTGAATTAGTATTTGATTGAATTAAGACTTTGGAGATATTCAGAATTGAATGATTAAATGTTGCATGTAAGAAAGACATGAGTTTTGGGAAGCCACAGAAAAATCCCATGATTGGAAAATCATTTGCCCCCCAAAACCTTTAGAATTATAAGCCACAGAACTTAATCCAATTATGATATTTACAGATGAAGATTTGGAGAAGTAGTTAAACTGGATTAGCCCATTACGGTGGTGCCCCTTGATTGAGTCCTGAAGCCTTTCTAAGAAGAGAGGGAGGCTCCACAGCGACAGGTATGAACCCACAGACCTTGCCATATGATGCCCTAGCCTCCTCTGGACTCTGTCAGCAAGAAGACCATCATCACCACAGGCAAACACATGGGACCTGCTTGATCTTTCTATGTGCACCTCTAGAACTCTTAGCCAATGTAAGCTTCTTGTCTCTGTAAAGTAACACCACCATGGCCATTTCATTATAGCAACAAAATTTTTATACTACAGAGTACTTAGCATATTTTTAATTCATTTTCATGTTCTTGCTGTAAAATTCCTATGTATGTTACTTATCCGATTTTCTGTTTGTCAATCTTTTATCTTATTGAATTACAGATGTTAATTATATATTTACAATAAAATTATTTTATCAGATATTAGTATTGCAAATATTCTCTACTACTTTTTATTCTCTTGTATAAATTTAGCTAAATACCAATCATAATGTAAACATAATCTGAGTTATTTTTCCATTATTATTGTCATTTTTGTGTTAAACATACGAAATTATTTTCTATAGTGGTTTATAAGTTCTCATTCCCACATGCCATATATAATAGTTCTATTTTTTTCACTTCTTCATCAACATTTCATCAGCTTTCAATTTAGCTTTACTAATATGTATGTAGTTAAATTTGATTGTAATATCCATGTGAATTTCTATAATGTGTAATGATGTTCAGAATCAATTCATGACTTCTTTGCCTTCTAGATGCATTTACAGTAAAGTGTCCATTTAAATGAGTTCGCCTTTTTGTAAATAAAAGGAACATTTATTTTATGTATTTGAATGGCACAGTGACAGACATAAAGGGAGAAACAGAGAAAGAGTCACGATGGCCATGTCTGGGCCAGGTCACAACCAGGAGCCTAGAACTCCTTGTGGATCTTGCACTTGGTGGAAAGGACTCAAAGAGTATCAAGGAGCATTTCCCAGGTGCATCAGCGGTGAGGTTGGATCAGAAGTAGAGCAACTAGGACTTGAACTTACTCTGCAACATGGGGTGCCAGTGTAGTAAGTGGCAGCTTAAGCCATTATACCACAATGATAGGACCTGACTCGGTCATTTTTAATTAATTTGATTACTTTATTATTATGCATTTTGAGAACTACTTTTGTTTGGAATATTAGTTCCTCATAAGATATAAATTTTTAAAATGTTACATCCCAGCAAGTGGTTTTCTTTTCATTCTCCTATTGATATCTTTGACAAAGTAAATAATTTTGTTATGATAGTTTACCTTGTATCCATTTTTTTGTAGACCATGCTTTTAACATAGTACTTTTGACATTTTTCTTTCCTACCAGAGTGTTTATATATATATATATATATATATATATATATATGTATTTTGAAAATACCTAGTGGAGAGGAGGGGGGCGGGCATTAACAGTGGGTTAAGCTGCCACTTGCAATGAACACCTCCCATATCCAAGTGCCAGGTTGGAGTCCAGACTACCCTGTTGTCTATCCAAGTCCCTGCTAGTGTCCATATAAAGCAATAGATGATGGTCCAATTTCTTGAGTGCTTGAGGCCTGCGTGGGAGAACCTTGTGGTCAGGTAACTGTGAGGACCCCTTTTCCTTTGTTTATGAATGGTTGTCTTCCTGCTGTGTCCTCACAAGGTAAATAGCAAAGGGAAGGACCCTGATCCTAGTATGAGAGCTCCACCTTTATGATCTAATTATCTCTCAAAGACCCATCTTGAAATACTGTCATATAGGTAAATAAGATTTTGATATAAGAAATTTGGGAAACTACTTCATAGCACTATACACAGAAAAATAACTGCTGATAGAGATGTTTCAATAATCTTGCATCTCAATTTACATTTGGAAAGATGATTTTTAATTTTAAGAAATTCTAGAAAAATTCCATATTTATTAGACTACAAAAATAGTCTTTACAATTGTTTTCAAAGCGCTGAAAGATCCATTTGTAGAAATAAGGAAGGTAAGATGATCCACTCACATCAAATAGATGTATTAAGAGACATGGGACTTTCTTCTGTCAAAGTGATCAAATGTGAATGTTAAGAGTTGAAAATTATAATTGAAATAATGGATTCACTAGAAGGACTCAGTAGTGGATTTCAATAGATAATGAGACAACAAGTAAATCCATAGAAATAATGCAATGCAAAGGCCAAAGAAAAGAAAAAGATAAAGATAGAAACCTGAAAGAAATGTAGACATCATTCAAAGAAACAGCGTGTATGTAAAGGGTGCACCACAAAAAAGGAGAAAGAGAAAAGAATAGAAAATCTATTTGAATAAATAATGACTGAAAGCTTCCTAGATTTGAAACATTAACTAACTTCCAAGAAATACGATGAATATATCCATACACAAACCATCATAAAAGCAACATTGAAAGGGCTTGAAAAGATTAGAAGATGAAAGCTACGCAGAATACAACATGTGAAGAGAATCCTGTTTAGATTAGCAGCTGATTTCTCGGCAGACAACATGAATGTCAGAAAGAAGTATAATACCTATTCGAACAACCAAAGAAAAATAAAACTAAACTGAGAATCTTAGTTGAAAATCAAAACTCAAAAATAAAGGAAAAATTAAGCCATTCCCAGAATGGGGGAAGAAAACCTGAGATTATTTCTAGCTAATGAATATAGATCAATGAGATCTTGTACTCATAAAAAATAGATAAAATAATAATAAAAATGGAAAGTTCCTTGTCTACCAATGGGATAATGTTTTATGCAGCAGCAATTGTATAAAGGGCATACCATAAAAAGTGAGAGAGACAGAAGGGGCAGAAAAAAATTATTAGAAATAAATGACTGAGAAGTTCTTAAGTTAGAATACACACAGATAAACATAAATCAAATGGATCCACAATTAGGTAAATCATAGGAAATATGTTGAATGATAAAAAGAAAATCTTGAAAATAGCAAAAGAAAAATGATTAGTCACGTATCAGGAAATCCCATGAAGATTTACCCCTGAATTATATTCAGAAATAACAGAGCCCTGGGGTCTGCATTGTGGTGTAGTGGTAAAGCCCCAACCTGCAGCACCAGTATCACAGAAGGGAGCCAGTTCAAGTCCTGGTTCCTCCACCTCTGATCCAGCTCCCTGCTAATGCACCTTGGAAAGCAGTGGAGATGGCCCAAGTGCCTGGGCCCCTGCAACCACATGAGAGACCTGAAAGAAGCTCCTGGCTCCTGACTTTGGCCAGGCTCAGCCCTAGCCATTGTAGCCATTTGGGGAGCAAACCAGTGGATGGAAGACCTCTCTCTCTGTCTGTCTTTCTCTGTCTGTAATTCTGCCTTTCAAATAAAAATAAAAATAAAAAGAAATAACAGTTCTAAATCCAGTGAGATTACATAGGTAAAGAAATAAAAGAAATTGTCAACCAAGACTTTTATAGCCCCTATATCCAGCAAAATTCTCTTTTGCTTTTGAAAACAAAATAAATAAAATAGACATAAAAATAAATAGGATACCTTATTTCTAGCGGACTCATCTGACTAGAAGAATAAATTATGTTCTTCATGTTGAAAAGTTGTCACTGTACACTGAGACTATATGAACAATGCCAATCAAGGTAATTATATAGAGAATATATATAAATAAAAATATATGTATGTATAAATGTATCTTTTCTTTACTTCTCTTTATTAATTCTAATAATTTTACAAAATATGTATATGATAATATTGTTGGATTTATAAAATATAGCAATTCATTGTAATTGTCAATGGTTTTACAAATGAAGTAAGAAGGAGCAAAGCTGTACTGAAGAAAAATGATAATCCACAGGTGCAAATTATGTGAGCTAGATATTATAAATATGAGGTTTAATATGATACTTTAAATTCTACAATTATAGGGACTAGAACTGTAGTGCAGTAGGTTAAGATGCCATTGCTCTGCTTCTGACCCAAGATATTGCACCTGGGAATCCTCAAGTGATGCTCCAAATATGTAGGCCCTTGTCACTCACATGGAAGATCAGGATGTGGTTGTTGGCTCTGGTTTTGACTTGGCCCAGATCTTGCTGCTGTGAGCATTTGGGAGTGAGCCAGCAGATGGAAGCGCGCTCTCTCTCTCTTTCTCTCTCTGTCTCTTTCTCTGTCATTCCTGATTTCCCATAAATAAACAATAAATCAAAAAAAGAAACGTCAAGGAAAGGAAAAGGAAAATGGAAAGAGAGACCTAAATTGAGTTCCTAACCCTCAGTTTTGGCGCTGCCCAGATCTGGCCTTTGCTGGTGGTTGGAAAATTTCTCTCCGTATGTCTTCTCTCATGCACACTCTTAAAAATGTAAAAACCAAAAAAAAAAAAAATGTAGAAAGTCTAAAAATTAAAAAAAAAGAATCAGAAATTAGAAAGGGGATATCAAGGGCCAATTTTGTGGTACAATGTGTTAAGTTGCCGATTAAGACACGGACATTCCATATTAAAGCACAAGTTTGACTTGCCACATGCTTTGCTTCTGATCCAGCTTCCATCTAATGCATCTGGGAAGGCAGCGGTACTTGGGCACCTGTTATCCATGTGGAAAATCTAAAAAGAGTATCTGACTACTGGCTTCAGTCTGACCCAGACCTGCCTGGTCTGGCCACTTGGGGACTGAGCCTGTATATGGAAAATATTTATCTCATTCTGTTCCCCGCACCGTGCACTTTTGCTCTTTAAAATAAATAAATAATTAAATCTTAAAAATGTAATATTACTACTGATCTTCTATTAAACAGAGTGATAATTTTATGAACAAAATTGTGCCAAAATTATATAATGCAAATGAAACAGTCATATCTCCAGAAAATATGGAAATCACTTAAGAGGAAGTAGACAATAAGAATAGTCCTACAATAACTAAAATTAAACACATTTTAAAATTCCAGATGCCCCTCTTCCAGGCCAGCTCTCTGCTGTGGCCAGGGAGTGCAGTGGAGGATGGCCCAAGTCCTTGGGCCCTGCACCCCATGGGAGACCAGGATAAGCACCTGGCTCCTGCCATTGGATCAGCGCGGTGCGCTGGCCGCAGCATGCCGGCCGCGGTGGCCATTGGAGAGTGAACCAACGGCAAAGGAAGACCTTTCTCTCTGTCTCTCTCTCTCTCACTGTCCACTCAGCCTGTCAAAAAAAAAAAAAAAAATCCAGAAATAACATTAAATGCCCTCATGAATTCTCTGAGAATTCTGTACATTTAAAGAAATATGAATACCAGTACTTCACATACATTGAAAAATTAAGTGTGAGTAAGATGTGTCGAATCATTCTGTGCGACAGTATTACCTTTCTACCCAAAGCAGTTAAAGACATTACAGGAGTACAGCAGCAAGACCATTGTTTTTAACGAATATCCAGGTAAAAATTCTCAAAAACTGAACATTAAATATACGAAAAGGATTACATAGCAAGTGTAATTAATCCCAGTAATGAAAGGTTTTTTTAACCACTGAAAATAAAATAACTTAATGAACTATGTCAGAAAATAAAAATATCAAATACTTGTCTCAATAATCACAGGATAAACATGGACAAAATTCACGTTCTCTCATGATAAAAACATTCAACAAGTTAGGAATTGAATTCAACTTGCACAGTTTTTAATGAATATTTAAGAAAACTTTTTTTAAACTTTAGCTAAACTAATACCTAGTGGATAAAAATTGAGTGCTTTCACTTCAAGATCAGAGATAAATAATAAGTCTGCTCTTGCAACTTTCATTTGATATTATACCAGAGGTTCTGTCCATTGTTAATATTCATGGATATTAAATTTATAAAAATATAATAAGCGGCTGGCGCTGTGGCTCACTTGGTTAATCCTCCACCTGCAGCGCTGGGGCTCTGGGTTCTAGTCCCAGTTGCTCCTCTTCCAGTCCAGCTCTCTGCTGTGGCCTGGGAGGGCAGTGGAGGATGGCCCAAGTGCTTGGGCCCTGCACCCACATAGGAAACCAGGAGGAAGCACCTGGCTCCTGGCTTTGGATTGGCGTAGTGCGCTGGTGTTAGCGGCCATTTGGGGGGTGAACCAAAGGAACGAAGACCTTTCTCTCTCTCTCTCTCTCTCTCTCTCTCACTGTCTGTAACTACCTGTCAAATAAATAAATAAAATCTTCAAAAAAATACAATTAGAGTAAAGAAAAAAATAAAACTAAACCTGTTTGCAAACAATGTAAACTGGCAGCTTATAAAAGGTTTTTAAATCCACTAAAAGCTATTAGACATAACAAATGAGTTTAGTGAGTTTTTATGTTACCATCTCAATATAAAAATCAGTTCTAGGTGATGTTTCTGTGTAGATGTATGTTCATAAATTGTAACAAATTTACCATTCTGGTGGAGGGTGTTGATAATGGAAGAAGCTATGTATGTGTGGGATCAAGGAAAATATGGAAAATCTCTCCCACTGCTACTCAATTTGCTGTCAACTTAAAAATTTTCTTAAGATTAAAATCAATTAAAATAAAATAGTAAACTGTAATTATCTGTAACAGAATTCTATAGAACATATATAACAAATAGGCATAAATGAAATTTAAATTTTATTAACATTAAACTAATAAAGTAGGAATAAATTTTAAAAAGAAAAATCAATATTTGTACACAGAAAGCTATAAAATATTGTTAAAGAAATTGGAGAGCTACACCTGTGTTTCTGGGTCCTTTTTACTGAATAACATTTTTTCCTAGCTATATCTCTTTACTCTCATGTTTCACAATAAACAGCAAAGATAAACCAGGACATGACTTAGTTTGTTTGGGGCATCCCATATGGGTGCTGGGTTCTGGTCCCGGTTGCTCCTCTTTCAGTCCAGCTCTCTGCTGTGGCCCAGGAGTACAGTGGAGGATGGTCCAAGTGCTTGGGCCCCTGCACCTGCTTGGGAGACCAGGAGGAAGCACCTGGCTCCTGGCTTTGGATCTGCACAATGCTGGCCATGGCGGCCATTTGGGGAGTGAACCAATGGAAGGAAGACCTTTCTCTCTGTCTCTCTCCCTCTCACTGTCTCTAACTCTGTCAAATAAAATATATATATATATATTCCTGTTTCTAGAATTTCTTTACAATTTCAAAATGTTTTACTCCACTATTTGAATGGTCAAAAATCTCCATGTTATTCTTTTGTGTTCTTCAAAAATGGGTTTTGAAACTAAAATCCAGTATCTCAGAATGAAATTTTTAAATCAAACATATTTTAAGAGTGCACATATGATTTAATGTTGGCCTGACTCTAGATTTGTGCAAATAATCAGTATACAATTTAGTCTGTAATTAATTTGCATTTCTTGGAAAGTTTTCTGATTTAGAAATGTCAATTGTAATTTTTTCCATATTCCCACTTAATCTCCATTAAACCAAAATATAGTAACAGAAATAGCCTGTGAAATAATGAAACAGTTTCCTCTAGCAATCAATATTTTTGCCAGAATAAAAATCACTAAAGTACACAATCAATTTCAAGAGTTAATCTGGTCTCGTTTAATTTGATGGATAAAATTTTTCCCGCTTTTGTTGCAGGTACTCTTTTTGTGTGTTAAATACAGATTAATCAATACAAAAGTTTTCCATTGAGGGTAATGTGTCCATCAAAAAATGAAAGCCCATAAGAAACAGTGCTTTTTTTTCTTTCTTTTCCTTCATCATGGAACTCATATCAAAGACAGCTCACTACTTAATGTCATGTTTGCTTTCCACCTTTTCTGTTTCCAACTTTTCTGAAAATTTGTGTATATATATCCATACATTTTCCTCTCTACATAGGAAGTTAGCATAACATAGTAACTGATGACAGAGACTTTCCAAACAACAGTTTTGACCTGATTGTTTATCCAGCTGCTTAATTCTTTATGCTGGACAAGATTTTTTACAATCAATGTGCTTCAGATTTTTCATTATAAAATGGAAATAACCATAATGGCTAGGTTATTATGTTGTTATGCAAATTAAATGAGACAAATTTTGTAAAGTATGTAGAGTAATTACTTTTATATCATAAGAATTTTCACCTTGAGGTAAAAAGTTGCCAAACTCACTTAGGATTCTGTTACCTTGAAAACACTCCAATTCCTTACTCTGTTGGAAAGTTTTCAATGTTTCACACAAATTTTGTTCAGATTTTCTAGTTTCATTTTAGCTAGCAGTTAGTTTTAACTGGCTACCCCACACATTGATCAGTGTGGATCCTTTATTTATTGAGGAATTTTCTCTTAGACTTTATCAATTTTGCAAATTCTTTGGACTCTCAAGAGGTTAAATATCATACTTTTCATAGAAAATACTAAATATCTCTCTTGCGCATTGTCACACACAACACACCTCACAAACATCACCTCCTGTTTTACAATACATTCACTGACTTTTCAAAATTTAATTGGATTTGCATACCCTTACAAGTTCTACCTCATTGTGGTAGAGTATTTATTTGACATATTTTTGTGCTTGGATTCTAACATTTGTTGAGAATGTCATGTCTAAGATTGCGAGTAATCTGATGTTTAGGTTTGTTTTCTTTCTTTTATTTTCTTTCTAGTTTAGATATTAGAGAAGGCTATACATCCAGGATAAATTAAGACATGATCTGTAAGCCAATGTGGAGAGTTGCTATTCTTTTACATACACTTGGTGGTACATGTTTGATGGAATTCACCATCAAATCATTAAATCCTCTGGATTTGGTACTTTAAGTGTTTTTTATTTAATGCATCGATCTTTTTAATAAATATTGAGCTACAGAGTTTTGTCAAACTTTGTTTGAAATCTTTGTTGAATTGATAAGAATTATAAATTACCATAATTTTCATGAGTCATGATTTTGTGGCTACTTTAAAATTTACATGGACATATATTCATTTGATTACTATTTGTAGCCCTTACTTATTTTCCTGCAGGCTACTGTCTTTTAACTTTTTATTTGTGTATTTATTTAGTAGAGACCTTAAGCAATTGACTATAACGTAAAGTAACTAAAACAGGAGTAAAACATGAAATTGAAAAAAATTTTAATTAAATCACAAAGATAAATTATGAGCTACTTACTAACTTACTCTCATGTGTACTTTAGAAGTTTATATCTGAAGAAATTGGTTCATTTTATCTCAGTTATCAATTTGATGGCAGAGTTGTTTATCCATTTTCTTATCCATTTCATAGCCTTCATAAGCAATGATTCCTGTTTAATGACTGATGTTGTTAATTTCTGCACTCTCTTTTTTTTTGAGAATTGACAAGCAGTTTATTGATTTACTGATATTTACATAAAAGCCCTCTGGTTTAGTTGATTATCTGTTTTTCTTGTTTTAATTTAATTGGATTCTGCTCTAATTAAGCTGCTACCTGCAATGCCAGCATCTCATATGGATGCCTGTTGGAGTCCCAGCTGCTCCTCTTCCAATCCAGCTCTCCGCTATGGCCTGGGAAAGCAGTGGAAGATGGCACAAGTGCTTGGGCCCCTGTTTCCACTGGGAAACCCAGAAGAAGCTCCTGGCTCTTGACTTTGGCTTGGCCTAAATCTAGCCATTGTGGACATCCGGAGAGTGAACCAGCAGATGAAAGGCATCTCTTTCTGTCTCTTCTCTCTCTGTCACTCTGCCTTTCAAATAAATAAATAAATAAATAAACAAATTTTTTTTTATTTTACAGATGGTGGTTTAACCTACTACCACAGTGCCAGTCCCCATAAAGTTTTTTTTTAATCCACTTCAACAATCTCTAAGTTTTTATTATTTTTGTGCATTCCTTTCTTTTTTGGCCATTCCTTATTCTATTGCACATTTTGTACAATACAAAGATGTCCTGGAATGTTACTGGCATGGTTTTTGATGAGAACTTCATTCTTCATTATTATTCTTACCCTTATTCCTTTAAAGATAAAGTGTCCCCAATTATATTTTCTTTCTAGTTTTTATATTTTCTCTTTTCTACAGTTTGAAAATAATATTTTTATGCATATTTTGTTTGGTTTAGTTTGGTTTGGTTATTTTTGTCTTTTTTTTCAGTAAAATCTTGGTATTTTAGGCATGTAGTTTTGTGTCTGTCATGAATTTTGAAAAAATCCAACATTATAACTGAAAACATTTTTTCTTCTTTATTCTCTATTTGTTTCCTTTCTTACATTCTAAGCACTCATATCCACTTTGATATAAACATCTTTGTTTAATACTTTGTTCTTTTTTCCTTTTCTTTTTCATTATTGATTTTCAATTTCATAATTTTCTATTAATATATATTCAAGTTGTCTACTTCTTTCTTGGGCTGTATCAAATCCATTGATAAATTCTTAAAAGAATCTTAATTTTAGTTATTGTGCTATTCATTTTATTTCATTTGAAAGGCAGAGTAACACAGAGAAGGGAGAGGAAAGAAGGAAGGGAGGGAGGGTGAGAGAGAGGGAGAAATTTCTTCTGCCTTCTGGTTCACTCCTCAAATGGTTGCAATGGCTAGGGCAGAGCCAGGCCAATTATATGAGGCAGGAGTTTATCTGGGTCTCCTATGCAGGCCTTAGCAGAGAGTTGGATCAGTAGTGGAGCACCCAGGACTGGAGTCTGTACTCATATGGGTGCTTAACTGTGAATTGTGTTTTTGATTTCTAGCATTTCCTTTGTTTCTCTCATACAGCTTCCATCTCTGTGTGCATTAAATATGCTGGACATGCTGACTACATGCTGTCTACATTGTCCATTAAGATCTTTTCAATATTAGTAAAATTTATTTTAATTTCCTGGTCTGATGATTCCAACATCTGTGCCAAATTTTCATCTGGTTCTGTTGATTGCCTGGTTTCTTTAGAGTATGCTTTTTTTTTTTTTTTCCTTTTCAACATGTGCACAATTTTTGGAAAACTGAATATGCTATATCAGAATATAGCAACTTAGATTAACAGATCTTTTATATGAAGATTTATGGTTTTCTGGCCAGAGTTTGTACTCTGACTACAATGATGTGTGTGTGTGTGTGTCCTTGGTATCATCTCCGTCTTGATTTTTTTTTTTATCTTTTCTATGTAATGCTCTTCAGAGTCTGCCTTTAAGTTCTTTGAATTTCAACACAGTACTATTATTTCACAGCGCTATTGGTACAAAGCAAGGAATGGGGCATGGGAACATTCTGAAATTCACATCTGGCTGTGTTAGTGGCGTGTGTTGCTGGTTTATGACCTGTACAAATGTTTCCCAAGAAGTACTGCTTCATGATTACTTGTTTAAAGATAATAGGTGTTTTTATGTGGTTCATTGTAATGTTCTAGTACATTTATACATTGTATGTTAATTAAATACTTATCTTATCCATCATATTACACATTTAGCAATTTTCACAATGACAACATTCAAAATCTTCTACTTGTTGTTACAGTATACAATTTTTAAATCATAATCACCCTCAGTGTAACAAAATACCAATAGTTACTGATGCACTTATCTAACAATAATTTTGTGTGCATTTAGAAAAGCAATCTCCCATATCCCTCTCCTTTCCTCAGTCTCTGTTAGCCATTGTTAATCTCATTTTTCTATGAAATCAGCTTTTTTTATAGCCTACATAGAAGTGAAATTATGTGTTATTTGGTTTTCTGTGACAAGTTCATATTATTTTTTTTTTTTTTTTGACAGGCAGAGTGGACAGTGAGAGAGAGAGACAGAGAGAAAGGTCTTCCTTTGCCGTTGGTTCACCCTCCAATGGCCGCCGCGGTTGGCGCGCTGCGGCCGGCGCACCGCGCTGATCCGATGGCAGGAGCCAGGAGCCAGGTGCTTTTCCTGGTCTCCCATAGGGTGCAGGGCCCAAGCACCTGGGCCATCCTCCACTGCACTCCCTGGCCACAGCAGAGAGCTGGCCTGGAAGAGGGGCAACCGGGACAGAATCCGGCGCCCCTACCGGGACTAGAACCCGGTGTGCCGGCGCCGCTAGGCGGAGGATTAGCCTAGTGAGCCGCGGCGCCGGCCTCAAGTTCATATTATTTAACATTAAGATCTTTAATTCTATCCATGTTGCTACATAAGACAGGGCTGTGTCCTTTTTATGGATGAATAGTATTCCCTTGGGTGTGTATACCACATTTTCTCTACAGCAATCATCTGCCGATGAATACACAGCCAAATGACTCTAAACAATAGTGCCAACAAAACCTACACGGCCAGGGACACTATGTTCAGTGATTGGTGCTTAGAAAATTGGATTCCGTCCACCTGTTGAGAAATGAGACTACACTCTCATTGTAAAAGAAATCAACTTAAAACACATTAGAGACTTAAATATAAAACCCTAAGCACAAAACTACTAGAAGTAAACAAAGGTAGAACACTGCTTGACAATGGTTTTGGCATTGCCTTTTTTTAAGAAGAATGCAACTATACAGGAAACAAAACAAAATTATAGACAAGTGGGGTAATATCAAGCTGAAAAACTTCTAAACAGCAAGGAAAACAAGCAACTGAGTGAAAAAACAACGTACATGATGGGAGGAATTATTTGCAATATATTTATCTAACAAGGAATTCATATATGGAATATATAAGGAACTCAACCGCCAAAAAAATTCCCACTTACAACTGGGTAAATGATCTGAATAGTCACTACTAAAATGAAGATATACAAATAGCAAACAAGTCTATCAAGCAGCATAGCTCTAATTCTCCTACCCCTACTCCATTTCCTTGCTGCAGCATATGAATTAAATCCTTGAAGCTATGTCCGATAGCTATTGGCTATGTTTTTGTTTTTCTCATGTTAAAAAAAGAAGGGTAGAAGACACTAGGATTATTTTTCAGAATTATGCCGTATCAAGGTCTTTTACTTGGGATGTGTCCTTTGTTTTGAAAGGCTCTGGACATATCACAAAATGGTATTTCCATTGCTTCTAGAACATTTAAGGTATCTTTGTCAGATCCTCATCATGAATATTTGATAGAATTCCTCAAGGGCAAAGCCACAAACACCTGTATGACAACACCTGGATGAATATTGACCTCAGGAGTGTGTGCTTGTCACTCTTGTTCACAAGTTCAGCAAGTTGCTTTTAAATATTTCTACCAGGTTTATTTTTTTCCTATTTCTATGATCACTTTAACACTTAATCCTATTTAATTGTTCACTTTAACACTTAATATGATCACTTTAGCACTGAAGATGGCATTTTTATCACCAAGCTTAGTGGAATTTGGGGTCCCATGGCATGTTTTTAAACTATACCATTAGAAGTAAGTTTGTAGGAATGTATTCAGAACTATACAGCTTTACAGTTACAAACTTCCTCCTCCCTTTCTTATTCCTCCTCTTATATATTCCTGAGATCTAGTTTCAATTGATTTTATTCACATATGATTAACTCAATGTTAAGTAAAGAGTTCAACAAATAGTATAAAGAAAAAAAGAAAAACAAAATTGTTCCTCAACAGTCAAGACAAGTGCTGTTCAAGTCATTGCTTCTCAAAGTGTCAATTTCACTTCTACAGATTTCCTTTACGATGCTCTATTAGTTCTCACAGATCAGGGAGAACATAGGGTATTTGTCCCTTTGGGACTGGCTTATTTCTGATGTTTTCCAGATTCATCCATTTTGTTGCAAATGACTGCATTTCATTTTTAACCACTGTATAGTATTCCTTGATGTACATATCCTATATCTTTATCCAGTCTTCGGTTGATGGGCATTTAGGTTGATTCCATGTCTTAGCAATTGTGAATTGTGCTTCAATAAACATGAAGATGCAGATAACTCTTTCATGTGCTGATTTCATTTCTCTTGGGTAAATTCCCAGTAGAGGGATGGCTGGGTTGTATGGTAGGTCTATATTCAGAATTCTAAGGTATCTCCAAACTGTCTTCCAAAGTGGCTTTGACACCACCAGATTCTGCTTCCAGTAAGTAGATCTTGGTTTCTGTGTTTTTCTGTATGTGCCTTTTTTTCTCAATTATTTGTGGCAATTTTCCCTGCAATCTCAGTTTTTTGACAGGTGCTACAAGTCATTGTCAGCTTTTTTTTTTTTTTTTTCTTTTGACAGGCAGAGTTAGACAGTGAGAGAGAGAGACAGAGAGAAAGATCTTCCCTCCGCTGGTTCACCACCCAAGTGGCTGCTATGGCCGGTGCTGTGCCGATCCGAAGCCAGGAGCCAGGTACCTCCTCCTGGTCTCCCACGTGGGTGCAGGGCCCAAGGACTTGGGCCATCCTCCACTGCCTTCCCGGGCCACAACAGATTTGTTTTTACTTTTGAGGTAGACAGTGATAACTTCTTAGATCTTTACACAATGGAAATTTTTTTTTAATTTAACTACTTGAAGAATTATCTCAATTGACAAATAAAAATTGTATATATATATAAATAATTTAGTAATTTTCTATTTACTTTTTAAAATGCTATAACCTATTTTGTGCATAGCATAATACACAAAACCATTTTCACTTTTCAATTTTTTTTAATTAAAAGATGTTTGAATGTGTTCTGTCATTCCCTGTTCTGAAGATGAGATAAATAAGGGCAGATCAAAGTCTCTTGTTCCTCAGTGCTTTCACAGTCTAATGACCAATTCTTGACTTATATTCCATAATAACTAGACATGATTGAATAATGACTCTGAATTTCTTTGCTATTAATTTACTGTTAATGTGTTTTACCTGTCTCTCCATGTGTCATTACAATTATGTACTATAGCAACTTTGCATTATGTAAACATTTTGTGAGATAACTCTTTTATATAAATATTAGAACAAAATTTCAGGGTAAGCAGAATTTATCGTTTTATTTTAAAAAGCATCTATATCCTGATCATATTGCACCATTTTTGTTGTTACATGCTTCTGAATTTCAGAATTATACTCATGTCCTTCTGTTAACAGTAAAGAAACAACAGAAAGTTTAAGCAGAACATGATGTAGTTGCATAAATGGTGGAAAACGTTGAATGGGACAATGTTTGACTTAATCTCTAGGAATAACTACATGAACAACATCAAATGAGTGGCCTGCCAATGATCGTCTATCCTTGCCATTGTAAGAAACTTGGCCAAAAAAGTCAGCCATCACAGCTGCTGGCTTGATGAGTATTTCACATTAGATCAGGAAAGTGTTACCACAGTGTTGGCTGCAGGAAGATACAGTTTCATTGCCATCCAGAGATCAGAAATCTGTTCCCAGATTTACTGACTCCAGAGCCACACTGGGTGAACCAGAGATGCAACAATAAAAATAAATGCCTTGCATACTGCCAAATTTTCAGTGGAACTTAGTTTCAAATTCATTCCCAAGTTCAGCTGAGTATAACAATTCCAAAAACAATTAGTCAATGAAGCCTATAATTCTTCTGGAATCTAACTGAAAAGGAATCTAAGAAACGTAGTTTTCAGCTTTTTCACTGATGCAGTACAATAAGGCACACTTAGAAGGTTAAAAGCATAGTAGGTGACTCAATTTGCATTTTTACCTCCCCATCAAAAACTTTTATATGATGTCTATAGTTGTAATGATTAACTTTGTTAGATTTTCTTATTTTTATTTTACTGTTTTTGTTTCCTAAAGTTAAAGAAAAGAAAAATACAATGATTTAATTAATTGTATTTAATCATCTGTTTTATAATTATTTAATATCAAAAAAATTGCAGGTATTACTGATTTTAGGCATTCTAACATTCACTTAATATTTCATTTACATATAACATTTTAATTACTTTCTATCTATTATTTGTATATTTATTTGTGGTGTTTTTTGCACTGGTTTTGCACTATAAGTTGAAAAATTAATATCTCATGTTATGAGCTACTTTGACGTCTATGAATCAAGGAAAACTCAACTGGGCTAAGTTCAAGTTCCCTTCCTTATTCTGCTGCTGTGAATAATCTCTCCTAGCCAAACAACCCTCTCTGTCTCTTATGGTTATTTAATTTCAAACTAAAGATCTCTTTATCTCAATTGGTAAATTCAGTACATTAATCTTTAATCCAAAATGTATTTACTTGGGCTTCCTATAAATGATCTTAATTCATGCCTTTTATTATGACTATTTTCTTTCATTTCTTTTCCTCCCTCTTTTCTTTTATTTATTGATTGAGCTTTGTTCTTGTTGTTGACTTTTAAAAGTTCCTTTTTATAACTTTTAAGATGTGAAACAATTTGTTTCTAAGTTCAGAATTGATCCATGAAATTTAATATTTGTTCGTAAATAAGGTCACACAGAGGTTTATGAATGTTTTAATTCCAGCATCACCATTTCCAAAAACAGACTTCAAGACATATTTATTTTCTGATTAGTAGTCCTACTCTAATATATCTTAAATGCACTCCTGTCCCATATATTGGTGGTATCAAGACCTATACCTGACAAGGTAACAGATTTAAAAAAAATCGTTTAGCTTTCCCACTTCTTTTAAATTTATTACAAATTATATCAAATTAAGTGGTAATTTAATCAAAATTAAGTCTATTTTATTGTGTTCACATCAACTGTCAGGTATAATAATAAGACTTTGCTTAATTATATTTTCTTCAACAGTTGTTATAGGCATTTCAAAAGTTAAGATTCTCATAAAGGATGGAATTATTTACTGTTGAATACTTTTATTTTTTCATTTTTTCTTTTTACAAATGTAGAACTGGTGTTTACTGTGCAAATTAAATGCTTGAAAATTTCATATATATTTTAAAACAACATTTTGGGGACAGGCATTGGGCTTAGAAATTTAGTTCTCTATTTAGGATACCTGCAACTCAAGTTGGTATACCTGAATATGACTCGGGTATCCATTGCCAGTTACAGCTGTTTGCCAATACATATCCAGTGATGGCTCAAGTGGTTGGATGTCTGCCACCAATGTAAGATACCTGGATGGAGTTTCAGGCTCCTGGCTAAAGGCTGGCATTGGAGGCTTTCGTACAGTGAATCAGTAGATAGGATCTCTCTCCCTCTTTCTCTCTCTTTCTCTTTCATTTTCACTTTCTCTCTCTCCCTCAGATTAATAAAAAAAATTAAGAAAAATGGCATCACAAAATAACAAATGCAAGACATCCCTATACTAGTGGTGAATGTTATAATTACTCAAAAATTAAAAGTAATGCTTAAGGTGGATTTAAAGTGAATATGATTCCATATTTCTATTTTAATAATTTATTGATAATAGGAATACTTATTTTAAATAGCTCTAAAAGATGAGCTGGACAAATATGTCAGTCTTCTCATTTTCTAATCCCTACCAAATGCAAAGCCAGTATTGCCTAAGAATCTATTTGCATATGTGGAATAATTGTGGGGTTAATTTAAAGCTTATGATCAATAATCAATTTTGAATGGCTGTCTTATAAACTAATAATGAATTTAGTAAAATGAAAAGATGTTGAGATAAAATTAATCTTACAGTGCAGTTTAGTTGATCATTGCTCTGTTCCACAATTGAGAACATTTACATTCAGAAGTAAATTGAATCAGTAACTAATGAGTTCCATTTGGTCTACAACTCCTTCATCAAGTTTAATTTTTTTTAGAATCTTTTTTAACTTTTATTTAATAAATATAAATTTCCAAAGTACAGCTTATGGATTATAGTGGCTTTTTCACACCATAACTTCCCTCCCACCTGCAACCCTCCCATCTCCTGCTCCCTCTCCCATTCTATTCACATCAAGATTCATTTTCAATTATCTTTATAAACAGAATATCAATTCATTATATATTAAATAAAGATTTCAACAGTTTGCACCCACACAGAACATAAAGTGTAAAATACTGTTTGAGTACTAGTTATAGCATTAATTCACATTGGACAACACATAAAGGACAGAGATCCTAAATGAGGAGTAAGTGCACAGTGACTCCTGTTGTTGATTTAACAATTGACACTCCTGTTTATGACGTCAGTAATCACCCTAGGCTCTTTTCATGAGTTTCCAAAGCTATGGAAGTCTCTTGAGTTCACCAACTTTGATCTTACTCCGACAGGGTCATAGTCAAAGTGGAAGTTCTCTCCTCCCTTCAGAGAAAGGTACCTCCTTCTTTGATGGCCTGTTCTTTCCACTGGGATCTCACTCACAGAGATCTTTCATTTAGGTCCTCTTTTTTTTTTTTCTTGCTGGAGTATCTTGGTTTCCATGACAGAAATATTCTGATGGGCTCTTCAACCAGTTCCGAATGCCTTAAGGGCTGATTCTAAGGCCAGAGTGCTGTTTAGGACATCTGCCATTCTATGAGTCTGCTGTGTATCCTGCTTCCCATGTTGGATCATTCTCTCCTTTTTAATTCTATCAGTTAGTATTAGCAGACACTAGTCTTGTTTATGTGATCCCTTTGACTCTTAATCCCATCATTATGATCAATTATGAACAGAAGATGATTACTTTGACTAGTGTGATGGCATTGGTACATGCCACCTTGATGGGATTGAACTGGTATCCCCTGGCACGTTTCTAACTCTACCATTTGGGGCAAGTCCGATTGAGCATGTCCCAAATTGTACATCTCCTCCCTCTCTTATTCCCACTTTTATATTTAACAGGGATCACTTTTCAGTTAAATATAAACACCTAAGAATAATTGTATGTTAATTGAAGAGTTCAACCAGTAGTATTAAGTTGAACAAAAAAAATACTAAAAGGGATAAAGTATTAATTTGTTCATCAACAGTCAGGATAAGGGCTGATCAAGTCACTGTTTCTCGTAGTGTCCATTTCGGTTCAACAGGTTTCCTTTTTGGAGTTCAGTTAGTTGTCGCCGATCAGGGAGAACATATGATATTTGTCCCTTTGTGACTGGCTTATTTCACTCAGCATGATGTTTTCCAGATTCCTCCATTTTGTTGCAAATGTAAGCCACCAGTTGAATAATTACTCTCTGATAAAATGATCAATGTTGACATGTGATGCTTCAAACAACTATTATTGCAATTCATCCTCCATACCTGAAACTTATATTCTCTGATGAAAAAAGACATTAGCCTTAGCCATCCTTTCTCATTGTCCAAAAGATAGATAAACATTGGAATTTATTCCTTGCCATTGAAACACAACAGGGTCTCACACCCCATTGCCTTCACACCCCACCCCTACATTCTCCCCCAGCTTCTGGAGGTGCTGCTCAACCACCTGAAAGACCAGTTTCAGAGATTCCCTTCTGCCTGCTTCCCTTTACCCTCCACACCAACTCCTAGCCCTCCTAAGATATAAAAGGGCCCAGCCCCTGGGGTCGGGTCCTTCTGCTGCGTGCTCTGTCAGTGTGCATGCTGGCAGTTGGTCACCCACCTCTGTGAATTAATTCAGTCTGGCTGTAGATTTGCATTCTTCTTCCTCTCTGTTCTGCACCTCTTTTCCTAATATTCTCCTCTTAGCACTGTTGATTTTAGAGTCTCAGTCCAGAACTTCACATCTGTTTCTCTTTACTTATCTTTATTACAACAATGTAATTTCTCAAAGCATTTTTGCCTGATGCCCCTTAAAAGTCCACATATTCACTAGCATTTCTGGTTTCTGTGTGTGTGTGTGTGTGTGTGTGTGTGTCTGTGTGCTAATTTAAGGAACATTTAAAAGAAACATTAGAAGTTTCCACAGAATTCTTTATTCCTAGTACTGATTTGAGTGTCTGAATCTGAGCTCCAGCCTGTTTGGAGCTAAAAGGTTAATCTGAGTGCTTTTAGCCAAATTAGCCTGATTCCAGTGATTTATCAGTCACTTCAATTTAATTTTAAGTCAGCTCAAATAGCTGGTCTACTTGCCTCGTGTATTGGGATTATGTCTGGATTCAGGGGACATTTAACTAACATCACTGTGGAAGGATGCTACTGGTCTGTGTTTATGCTGATAAAAGAATATCTCTAGCTCTTTGGCACAGACAATCTGAGGTGATTGCTACAGCATAGCTTTGCAGTCTTTTTCTGTTGATTCAGTGCTATCTTGGCTTTCACTGGAGCTAATCCGCTGATGTCCTGCTGCATCTCTCATTTTATGCCTGTGTGGGATCCTCTGCATACCAGCTTTTACAGGATGACTTTGTCTCATGCTAACGACAATATGTGGTCCCGTTTGCTACACTCCACAAGTTTGGCATTGTTTACTCAACCACATTCTTTGTCTCTTGAAGAGGTCCATGGGCACATTTCCTCTGCTTAAATCTCTTTGGAGACCCAGGAATCTATTTTTCAATCATTAAGACTACTCTATTTCCCCAAATCTTTGGTCCTTTTCAGCTGATACATAAGTCAAATCCACTCCCACTAATTTTCTCATTTACATTGACAGCATTTGTTTGGCTGCCTTTCTTCTCAGTCTTGGGTAAGGAACAATTTAAAGTATGTTATTCCCAATTATCCTAACTCAGCTTTGACAGCAACTCTGTCTGCCACACCTTCTCTTTACCATGACATCCAATGCACATCCTCTCTTTGACTACAGCTTTTGTATTAGAGAATAGATTATATCTATAAAGACTACTTTGCTACTTTCCACTATTTCCATATTTGAGGGTTCTGCAGAACTTCAATGATAAAAAATTATCCTTTTTCACAATACTGTATTTTCTATGTCACCTCTGAAATACTATATGTAGTATTCAGTAGTTATAGAACTCGTTTTATTTATGGTCTTTGCCCATCACCTTCTGAGAAGGGCAAGTACATTGTGGCCAAAAGGAGTTGGCCCTATGTTAAGGTGTGATATATGACAGCTAATTCTTTAGTTTACTGACCTGGTAAACTTTACTACTTATAGGGTATCCTGTTAACATGTCTTTTATTTCTTAAGAATTTCCTTATTCCTATTTACTAGATACTCCCACATTGAATGATTGCTGTTACGGCTTCCTCTTTCTCAGAATGCATCCTGTACAACTGGGAGAGTGTTAGAGCAATTTCTGGTTATTTGTGAACACCTATCCTTCCTAAGACAGTGGTCTGGGAGAAGATGAAAATTTAAGCAGAAATACTTAGATCCCTTCTCTTGGAAAGATAAGTCTTGAAAATATACGTTGGAATATATAAGAAGGTAAGTCATATTGATACTTGATACCATACAGAATATTTCCATAAATTTCTACTAGAACTTATTCAGATATAGTTCTAGTTCATTTCTTTTCCAAGACTTGTATGTTTCATTTTTATCTTTAAAATGCTCATTTCCTTCTACTTAGTCCTTATTTTCTGTGCAACCTCATTCAGATCAGTGTTCATTCACTTATAATTTCATTAGCTCTGGATGACAAACTCTGAAGCAAAAGTGACAGAGTTGGCTTCAGGGTTTAGGCAATGAAAATGCCCTGAGACCCTGCTAGTCTCCCGTTCCCAGCAACAGCAACCGGGGAACCATGCTGACAAGCAGAGCTTCATTGTCTCCACTTGGGCAAGAGTTGCTGTCAAGAACGAAGGTGGGGCCAGCATTGTGGCATGGCAAGTAAAGCCGCCTCCTGCAGTGCTAGCATCCTATATGGATGTCGTTTAGAGTCCTGGCCACTCCACTTCAGATCTAGCTCTCTGCTAGGGCCTGGGGAAGTGGTAGAAGATGACCCAAGTCCTTGGACCCCTGCACCTGTGCGAGAGAGCTGGAAGAAGCTCCTGGTTCCTGTCTCTGGATCTGCTCAGCTGTGCCCTTTGTGGCCAGCTGGGGAGTGAACCAGCAGATGGAAAATGTCTCGCTCTCTCTCTTCCTCTCTCTCTCTCTCTCTCTCTGCCTCTGCTTCTCTGTAACTATGCCTTTCAAATACATTAATAAATTAAAAAAAAATGAACCAAGGTATACATAGCTGACTTGGTAGAAGTGACAAATGAGCTGCTCATGTATTGGATCTTTATTTTGTAATTCACCTTTTAATGCATAATAATCTACTATATCATGACTTATTAATAATAGTACTTAAATACTTAAAATAGCATTTTATCTCTGCTATTATGTATTCTATATTCTTGACAAACATTCTTTGATCAAACTCCAGTCAGGCCTCTGAGCTCTCTTCTCAATTAGGACTCATCTTTAATCTATAAATATTTGAATAAAGGACAAACATTTTTTCTATCAATTATGGATACAATACTGGAATCACTCTCGGACCTGAGAAACTCAAGGTTGCCAAAATAATTAATGTCTCTTCCAGTCATTACTTAAAGATGGGGGGGGGTGCTGGCACTGTGGTATAGTGGGTTAAGCCACTCTGCAGTGATGGCATCCCATATGGGAGCTGGTTCCAGTCCTGGCTGCTTTACTTCCAATTCAGCTCCCTGCTAATGCACCTGAGAGAGCAGCAGAGGTTGGCCCAAGTGCTTAGTGCCCTGCACCCTTGCAGACAACCTGGATCGAGCCCATATTGTGGCTATTTAGGGAGTGATCTAGCAGATGGAAGATTTCTCTTTCTCTCACTCTGAGTTTCTAAAATATTAATAAATATTTTAAAAAAGAAAAACGATAGGGCCCCTGTCTCCAAGACCCTACGAAAATACAGGAGTAAAGCTTTTATAAGCACCAGTTAACAAAGCCAGATGAGATTCAACATGATCCAACTCCTACATCTTCCTGCTTTTTGTAACTTTTCCCTTCCCTGATTGTAGTGTGTTCCTGTTTACTTTCTCATTTTCCCTCTGAAATGAAAACAACCTGTGTAATAATTGCACTGGGCTAGTAACCTATTGCAACAGTATGCTACTAAGTAAATCTGACCTTATCACTTTAACTAGTATCAACTTTTGCTTATTAACACTTTCTCACTAGAATCTCTATTTCTATCCTCCACCTTCTTCCTCACATCAGTCATTTGGCTAAGTAGCTTTAAAAAATGATTTATTTTGCAAGTGTTACAGAGAGAGGGAGACACACACACACACACACACACACATGGGGTGGGGGAGATAGCGCTTCCCTCTTCTGGTTCCCTCCTCAGATGTCCCCAGTGGCCAGCACTGGGCCAGGCCAAACCCAGCAGCATCATCCAGGTCTCTCAACAGTGTTTTTCACAGTGGCTACACTAATTTACATTTTCATCAACAGTGTACAAGTGTTCCCCTTTGTCCACATCTTCACCAGCATTTATTACTGGGTTTTGGATTTTAGCCATTCTGAAAGGAGTGAGATGATATCTCATTGTGGTTTCGATTTGCACTTCCCTGATGGCTGCTAATAAGCATTTTTATATATGTTGGTCATTTGTATTTCTTCTCTCAAAAATGAAAGAAATAAACAAATAGAGAAGTAAGGAGGTTGACTGCAAAAGGAGGGGGGAAGAGGGAAGAAGGGAATATCATTATGTTCTTCGAATTCTATCTACAAAACACATTGAAGCTGTTAAAAACTAATTAAGAATTAAAATAAAAATTTAAATAAAGTGTAAACTGAGATGAACTAATTAACCTTTTAAATAAAAGGTGTATCCCACTTTAAATAGAAATTTGCATCTTAGAAGAATCTCAAATCAGAAACTCAGGTCTCTAAACAACAGTCCACCCCCATCTAACCTTGTAAATAGAACATCAGGTTACTGCTCCCATACTCAGGTCTGACTCTTCTACTGTATATCCTAAGATTGTCAGTGCATTTTGAAGTACCAAGGATGGAAATCCATATGTAACCAATTTACATGTGTTATATTACATAATCCACATTCAACATTATGCCAACAGATTTTAAATTCTTTTTTTTTTTTTTTTTTTTTTTTTTTTGACAGGCAGGGTACACAGTGAGAGAGAGACAGAGAGAAAGGTCTTCCTTTTGCTGTTGGTTCACCCTCCAATGGCCTCCGCGCTGCAGCCGGTGCACCGTGCTGATCCGATGGCAGGAGCCAGGTGCTTCTCCTGGTCTCCCATGCGGGTGCAGGGCCCAAGTACTTGGGCCATCCTCCACTGCACTCCCTGGCCACAGCAGAGAGCTGGCCTGGAAGAGGGGCAACCGGGACAGAATCCGGCGCCCCGACCGGGACTAGAACCCAGTGTGCCGGCACCGCAAGGGGGAGGATTAGCCTAGTGAGCCGCGGCGCCGGCATATTATAAATTCTATGAATATAAGTGTGAGAAACTCTAGAGACTCATTTTTATAATTTTAATAATTAAAAATGGAGATTGTTGATCATTTCTTGTTTTATTTTGTTACCATAAGAAAGGATTCTGGGTGAAGACACAAGGAGAAACACGTGAGACAATGGGAAGCTTGAAAGAGAGGAGGGAGCAAGTCTGTGAAAGGTAGACTGGTGACTGGGTTATTCTGCCTATTGCCTCATATATAGAGATTGGAATATGTCCCTTTTGTCTTTCAGAAGTTAAAGATTATTTCAGAGACATTAATTTTATTTCAATTCTGGTGTTTTTTTTTTTTTTTCAAGTAGGTGGCAAATATTCTAAAAAAAGTCTTTTGGAGGTCAGCTGGAGACTCAACATGAAAATGATCTACAGTGGCTACAGGTAAACTCAGAGGTGGAAATCAATGTTATCTGTGTTTTCTATTAATCTTAGGGGATTCAAACATCAGATAATACAAAAATTCACAGATGTACATAAATTCCAAAGTAAATTAAAAATTCCCAAAAATGCACTATCATGAATTTCTATTTTCAATAAATATCACATTGATTTGTGATAGTCTTTTCTGATATTACTAAACATCTTATGAATATTACTCAGCTATACTTAGTGATTATGCTGTAGTACCTATCAAATTAATTTAGGATACAATACTTAAATATACTTGATAAAGAAGAAGTTATTGTGTGTGGCTAATATGTGAAAGTTCTGATTTCCATTGAAGAAACCAAAGTCAGTTTTTCTTGGACAAATTTTTGTTTACCCTGTGTCAATGCAAACAAATTGACTTTTCAAAATGCTAAATGGTTTAGCAGAAAGCACTCAACAGGTATGCAAGTATTTGATTTATCTTCCATTATTAATGCATGAATATAAATCACTAAGAAGTGTGTTGTGGGGAGGAGTAGGGACAGATAAGAGATTTTCTCTCCCTTTTGAACTAAAATAATTGAATTGGAAAACTTCACATTTCTTCCCAGTTCTCTCAATCCATGACCATGAATCCATGAATGTATGTTTATAAAATGGAGATCTTTGCATTATCTTCCAGTGTTCAAAATCTTTCTTTCTTAATTACATCATGGCATTAACATTTTGAGCTTTAAAGAATGGGGCTATTTTTCAAGACAATCCCCAGTGACACCAAATCTTGTTCTTGATAGGTATGATTTAAATACATGAAAGGAGAAAACCTACAAAAATGGATTCTTTCTTGATGATATGTTCTTGAAACAAATGGCTTAAAATTCACTTTGTTTCTGATAGATTTTATTTTTAATGGTTTATAGTTAAGATTGTAAAAGAATGAAACTCTGTTCTATGAACAAAATCCTCTGGAAAAAATTTTCAGAATGATACCAAGTGAATTTTGATTAGATTAACAATGAAATAATAACTTTTGACATCATTTTAGTAAAGCAGTACTTCGTTTTGTTGCTGATTGCATAAAAAAGATCCACACAGTAGGATATAATTTTGAAAGTGTTGAAATTTGCATTCATTAGAGTTGCAGTGGCTAATCAAGAAATTTCCAATTAAACACCACTTCAGCTGCATTTTCATCAACTGTGAGAACTGTCTACATAGCTAATGACAAAATTTCAGACTGCACCAAACTATTCTTGATCTGTTCTGATCTATTTCTATTTCACGATTTTGTTAACTCTCTTTGAATATAGAATCTATGCCTTTATATTTTGAATAATTAATATATATTCATATTTTAACATGCAGCAGTTACTTATGGTTGAAAATCAATATATATTATGAATTTTGTTATATTTGACAAACATAGAATTGTTGATTGGAATACATATTAAAGGTGATATACTCAAATATTTCATTTGGCATTAAGAAATTTGAGTTTTGGAATAATGAAATTGTTCTTAAAGAAACAAGTCATAGCAAAGAGGAATTTAGGACACTACAATATATTACAATTACCAATTAATAACACACTGCATTTAAATAATAGTAACTAAATTAATAAATATTTTTGGTCTATTTTCTGCACTGTCCAAAGGTAGTCTTCAAGAAATTGTGTTAAAATGGATCTTCAAATACCTTTTTTTCTCCATGTGACAGCAGTGTCTATGGCTTTAAACTGTTCTATATTAGGAACAGGAGAAAACTATGATGGCCTTGTCCATGGACTTCACAATATGACTACACATTCTCGGGTCTCTGATATATTAGACTTTGCTCAAGTTCTCATCCCTTTCTGTACCTCATTTTTTTTCTTTCTGCCCCAATCACCTCATACAGATATTGTCAAAATTAAATGGTATAAGTAGTGCATAGATATTGCTATATATTGTCAATACTTGTAATTAATACATTGCATTTTTTTAACCCGCTTTTTAGCAGGGGAAGACTTCCGGTCCCGGTCCCTATTCCGTTCTCTGTCAGGGCTCCGTGAGCGCTTCCTTTACTCCTTAAAAGGTGACACATCTCGGTCCTTTTTGTTAGCCAGCTCTCCCGCCATCACCCTGAGTTGGAACTGCCCAACGCGGCCTCAACGTCGCTGAACAGCTGCCATCTTTCCCCAGTACATTGCATTTTTTCAGACATAATCCACAGATTACATCTACTCTCCAAATTTTAATTGAAAAACAGAATTTAAAGTTTTATAGCCAGAGCCATGGCTCACTAGGCCAATCAGCCGCCTGTGCCGCTAGCACCCTGGGTTCTAATCCCGGTTGGGGTGCCGGATTCTGTCCTGTGGCTCCTCTTCCAGTCCAGCTCTCTGCTATGGCCCGGGAAAGCAGTGGAGGATGGCCCAAGTGCTTGGGCCCTGCACCCGCATGGGAGACCAGGAGAAGCACCTGGCTCCTGGCTTCGGATCAACGCAGTGTACTGGCTGTGGCGGCCATTTGTGGGGTGACCCAACATAGGGCAGACCCTTCTCTCTGTCTCTCTCTCTCACTGTCTAACTCTTCCTGTCAAAAATTTTTTGTAGTTGATCATTCTACATTTTATAAAAAAATAAACTTTTTTTGGATTTTTAAATTTTTTATTTAGTTAATATAAATTTTTGAAGAAGTACAGTTAATAGATTACAATGGTTCCCCCCCATAATTTCCCTCCCACTCACACCCCTCCCATCTCCCGCTCCCTCTCCAATACCATTCACATCAAGATTCATTTTCAATTACTTTATATGCAGAAGATCAGTTCAGTATATATTAAGTAAAGATTTCAACAGTTTGCACCCACACAGAAACACAAAGTGTAAAATACTGTGTTAGTAGTAGTTATAGCATTACTTCACATTGGCCAACTCACTAAGGACAGATCCCACATGAGAAGTAAGTACACAGCGACTCCTGTTGTTGACTTAACCATTTGACACTCTTGTTTATGGCGTCAGTAATCTCCCTAGGCTCTAGTCAGGAGTTGCCAAGGCTATGGAAGCCTTTTGAGTTCGCCGACTTTGATCTTATTCCGACAGGGTCATAGTCAAAGTGGAAGTTCTCTCCTCCCTTCAGAGAAAGAAACCTCCTTCTTTGATGACCTGTTCTTTCCACTGGGATCTCACTCGCAGAGATCTTCCATTTAGGTCCTTTTTTTTTTTTTTTTTTCCCCAGGGTGTCTTGGCTTTCCACGCCTAAAATACTCTCATGGGCTCTTCAGCCATATCCAAATGCCTTAAGGGCTGATTCTGAGGTCAAATTTTAGTATTTTCTCTTTGTTTTGTTCTAGTGCTATTGGTTGAACTCTGTGATTAACACACAATTATTCTTAGGTGTTTAAATTTTAACTGAAAAGTGATCCCTGTTAAATATAAGAGTGGGAATAAGAGAGGGAGGAGATGTACAATTCGGGACATGCTCAAGCTGACTTGCCCCAAATGGTGGAGTTAGAATCATACCAGGGGATCCCAATACAATCCCATCAAGGTGGCATGTACCAATGCCATCTCACTAGTCCAAGTGATCAATTTCAATTCACAATTGATGGCCGGCGCCACGGCTCACTAGGCTAATCCTCCGCCTAGCGGCGCCGGCACACCGGGTTCTAGTCCCGGTCGGGGCGCCGGATTCTGTCCCTGTTGCCCCTCTTCCAGGCCAGCCCTCTGCTGTGGCCAGGGAGTGCAGTGGAGGATGGCCCAGGTGCTTGGGCCCTGCACCCCATGGGAGACCAGGAAAAGCACCTGGCTCCTGGCTCCTGCCATCGGATCAGCGCGGTGCGCCGGCCGCAGCGCGCCAGCCGCGGTGGCCATTGGAGGGTGAACCAACGGCAAAGGAAGACCTTTCTCTCTGTCTCTCTCTCTCACTGTCCACTCTGCCTGTCAAAAAAAAAAAAAATTCCCAATTGATCACACTGATAGGTCTAAGAGTCAAAGGGATATCTGCTAATAGTAGCTGATAGAATCAAAAAGGGAGAGAACGATCCATCATGGGAAGCAGGATACACAATAGACTCATAGAAAAAAATAAACTTTTGACATTTATCTTCAGTTATCTCATTATTAGTTTGAGAGTTCTTCCCCTTCTATATTAGATCACAAGAATATATTATATGAAGTTTTTCCTTTCTTACACTGGTGGAGTAAGACGCTCTGAAAATTATCTCATAAAGCAAACACACACACACACACACACACACAAGAGGAACTGTTTCATGGCACAGTGGATTGAGACACTTCAGCCTCTGCTGCCCTTGTGAAAGACAAAGATGGAGTTCCTGGTTCTTGACTGTGTCCTGGCCTCTTCCTGATATTGTTGGCATATGGGAATGAACCAGCATACGGAAGATCCTCTATCACTCTGTCTCTGCCTCTGTCTTTCTCATTTTCTCTCTCTCATTCTGCCTTTCAAATAAAGAGGTAAATAAATAAATCAGCAAAAGTGCTGGAAAAGTCAAAATCAACTATTTAAAAGAATTTTGTGAATTTATTTCAATAATTTAAAAATTGTGGACTCCAGAAAAATGGCAGAATCTTGGTAGGAAAAATGAATTTTGTTGATTTTTTTAAATACAAAAGGAATAAATTTCATGTATTTCACATATGCAGTTTTAAGAGCATAATAACACTTGTCACCCTACCTTCCCTCTATTCTTCTCTTGCTCTTGTTCACCCTCCTCCTTCCTCTCTTGTTTTTCTTTTAATTTTTACAATGTCAAGCTTTCAATTTACTTTATAATCACAAGCTGATCCTCCACTAAATAAAGAATTCGACAATCAGTAAGTAGAAAATCATTGTTCGTCACAAGGGCTATAAAGTAATCACATCTCAAAATGTCAATTTGCTTATATAAATTACATTTTTGGGTCATCTCTATTAGATACCACAAATCAGGGAAAACATGATATTTGTTTTGGGGGGACTGCCTATTTCACTAAGCAAAAGGGTCTCCAGTTATATCTGCTTTGTTGCAAAAGATAGGACTTCATTCTTTTTTACAACTGAGTTGTATTCTTTTGTGCATATATACCACATTTTCTTTATCCAGTCATCAGTTGATGACATCTGGGTTTTAACTGGCCTTAATCTCATAGTATTTTCAAGATCTATGATGTTTTGAAAATAAAAATATTTCAGCGATATGGTATGCTAGCAGGACCTGGAGAAGTTAGATGAGTGTTGAATTCCCTCAAAACACAATTATTTATCATTATTTTATCAGTCTTGAGCTCACTCTATAAACTTTTCCTTTTCCCAGACATTTTTTAAAGCTTATGAACAAAATTTGATTAGCATTGCAACTGTTTGAGATGGTATTGCCAGTTATTTGAAGATGTTGACCAAAAATAATTAGCAGATTAAAATAAATATTTATATTTGTTGCAAGTTGGTGGATTTTTAAAACCTTGAAAGATTCCTGGGATTAAGTAAGGCCATGCACATGTACAGTGCTGTGCAGTAGTCCAGAAAGGAGGGAGATAGTCTTAATAGTTCAACCCTGTTAAGTTGCAAATGTAAGAAAAAGTAAAATAGAGCTGTTAACTGCCTTCTTGGGCATGTTAATTCTTGTCTTAACACACAGGCATGGGGCCAGTGCTGTGGCATAGTGGGTAAAGATGCCACCTGCAGTGCCAGCATCCCATATGGGCACCCGTTTGAGACCCTGCCACTCCACATCTGATCAAGCTCTCTGCTGTGGCCTAGGAAAGCAGAAGAAATTGGCCCAAGTGCCAAGACCCAGAAAAAGCTCCTGGCTCCTGGCTTTGGATTTGTGTAGCTCCAGCGTTGCAGTCAACTGGGGAGTGAACCAGCGAATGGAAGACCTCTCTCTTCTCTCTCTCTCTCTGCCTCTCCTTTTCTCTCTGTGTAATGCTTTCATATAAATAAATAAATAAATCTTAAAACACACACACACACACACACAGAGGCAGAGTCACTCAGCAGTGACTAGAAGACTTATTTGTGTTAGTTTAAGTCACTTAAGAAAATTCCTGTCCAATAATTTTATGGCTATTTGGCTAATTAAGCAGAGATTTCAGTGCTGTACATGAAAGGGAAATCAGACTTTACAGAATTAGGCCAATAAATCCAGATGTAATAAACGATAGTAAAATGTTAAAAATAAAATCTGTGCTGTAATAGCATTACAAAGAAGCCAGGAACAAATGTATCTATAATGGAGCTAAGTTATTGCACACTTTAAAAAACCTAAGGTTGGTTCATATTAATGGAAACTACATCTTAATAGATAAAATATTAAAGAATTTCTCAAATGCTATAGTTCAAACATGATTTGGCCCCAACAAAACTGATTTGTGAATTAAGTTCTCAATGCAGTGGTGTTGGGTGGAAGTGGGGTTGCGGGAGCTCCACCGTCATGAGGGCTCTCATGGAAATGTATTGGTTCTCTTGAGAGTAGTTGTAATAAAGCAATCCTGGCACCTAACCTCAGGCTTCCTTGCACATCCTGCTCTCTTTCACATTCGCTAGTTCAGCATTCTTGACTCCACTGTCACCATAGCATAACTTCTGTTACTGTACCATCTACTGCATAGTATACAGCCCTCTCCAGATGTGATTCCATGATGTTGTACTTCTTTGCATTCAGGATCATTAGGTAAATAATTTATGTATAAATTGCCTTTTTTCAGATATTCTGTTATGCAACAGAAAATACAAGAAGACACTAGGAAAACAACAAAGGGAATAGCTCAAAAATATAGCAAGAGAAGCAACAACAAAATTTCATGACAGAAGTAAATTTTAAGCATAATTTGAGAAAGCAATCAAAGAATAAAAAGACAAAAGACAAATAGAAAGCAAATAACTAATTGATACGCTTCATACCATATCAGCCAATATTCCACTAAACATAAACATTACACAAACTATAAACTAAGCAGTAAATCAGAAGTAAAAGATTGGCAGAGCAGAATGTATAGAAATACCCATATATTCTATGTTATCTACTACAGTTATTCTTTATACTCAAATACTCAAACAGATGAAAGTTACATGAAAATTATGAAGATACATGTAAATTAAAAATCATCTATATTATATGAAACAGAATTTAATGACACTATGCTGAGTGAATTAAGCCAGTCCCAAAGGGACAAATATCATATGTTCTCCCTGATCAGTGACAACTAACTGAGCACCAAGGGGAAAACTTGTTGAAATGAAATGGACACTATGAGAAACAGTGACATGATCAGCTCTTGTCCTGACGGTTGATGTACAATGTAATACTTTATCCATTTTAGTATTTTTGTTGTTCTAGTACCATGGGTTAAACTCTTTAATTAACACGCAATTATTCTTAGGTGTTTAAATTTTAACCGAAAAGTGATCCCTGTTAGGAATTTGGAAAACATTATGCTGAGTGAAATAAGCCAATCCCAAAGGGACAAATACCACTTGTTCTCCTTGATAGATGACAACTAACTGAGCACCAAAAAGGAAACCTGTTGAAGTGAAATGAACACTATGAGAAACGGTGACTTGATCAGCCCTCACCCTGACTGTTGATGAGCAACTTGATATGTTATCCCTCTTAGTATTTTTTTGGTTGTTCTACTTAATACTTTTGGTTGAATACTATAATCAATACACAATTCTTCTTAAGTGCTGAAACTTAACTAAAAAGTGATCACTGTTAAATATAAGAGTGGGAATAAGAGAGGGAAGAAATGTGCAATTCGGGACATGCTCAAGCTGACTTAACTCAAACGGTAGAGTTAGAAACATACTAGGGGATTCCAATTCAATCCCATCGAGGTGGCATGTACCAATGCCATCTCACTAGTCCCAGTGATCAATTTCTGTTCACAATTGATCATAATGATAGGACTAAGAACCAAAGGGATCACATAAACAAGAATAGTGTCTGCAAATACTAGCTGATAGAATCAAAAAGGGAGAGAATGATCCAACATGGGAAGTGAGATACACAGCAGACCCATAGAATGGCAGATGTCCTAAACAGCACTCTGGCCTCATAATCAGCCCTTAAGGCATGCGGATCCGGCTGAAAAGCCCATGAGAGTATTTCAGGCATGGAAAGCCAAGACACGCTGGAGAAAAAAAAAACAAAAACAAACAAACAAACGAACAAAAACACCTGAATGAAAGATCTCCGCGAGTGAGATCGCAGTGGAAAGAACGGGTCATCAAAGAAGGAGGTACCTTTCTCTGAAGGGAGGAGAGAACTTCCACTTTGAACATGGCCTTGTCTAAAAATTATCAGAGTCAGTGAACTCAGGGGGCTTCCATAGCCTTGGCAGCTCATGACAAGAGCCTAGGGTGATTACTGAGGCCATAAACAAGAGTGTCAATTTGTTAAGTCAACAACAGGAGTCACTGTGCACTTACTCCTCATGTAGGATCTTTGTCCTTAGTGTGCTGTACATTGAGATTTAATGCTATAACTAGTACTCAGACAGTATTGTTCACTTTATGTTTCTGTGCGGGAGCAAACTGTTGAAATCTTTACTTAATGTATGCTAAACTGATCTTCTGTATATAAAGAGAATTGAAAATGAATCTTGATGTGAATGGAAGGGGAGAGGGAGTGGGAAAGGGGAGGGTTGTGGGTGGGAGGGACGTTATGGGGGGGAAGCCATTGTAATCCATAAGCTGTACTTTGGAAATTTATATTCATTAAATAAAAGTTTAAAAAAAAGAAGAATTTAATGACACTAAAAAAAAAGTAGATAATCTAATAATCATTGTGGACTTCAATATTCGGACTTCAATAATAGAAATGTTAGGCAGAATAGCAATATGGAAACAGAGAACATTAACAACATCACAAACTCCTAAATCTAACAGATTGTTTCAGAAAACTGCACACTCTGAAAAAAGTAAAAAAAAAAAAAAAAAAAAAAAAAAAACAAGGCATACACTTTTATCAAGAAATGGTGCAGTATTCTACAGGATAAACCATATGGGGCCAAAAAAGATGACTCCACGAATCCCCAAGGATTAAAATAACACACAGGGTTTGTTTTTTGATTACACTTGAATTAAATTGGAATACAAGGGTTGAGATTTTGGAAATTCACAAATTAAATCATCCCCTTCTAAACAGTTAATGGTTTAGAGAAGAAATAACAAGGATGTTCAAACATTCATTAAGAAAGGTAAAATTAAAAACATGAGGAATCTAACTTATGGAATGCTCAAAAATCAGTGTTTTCATGGACATTTTAACTGTAAATGCCTATAATTTTTAAAAAGGAAAATCCCAAATCTGTAATGTAAATTTTGCCTTCAGAAACTGCCTTTAACATATTTAACCCAGTGAAAGCAAGAGGAAGAGAATAACAAAAACTAGAGCACAGGTAAATATAGTAGAAAAATAATTTATAATATCACAAACCAAAAAGCTTTTTTAAAATTCATAAAATGTTAACTAGACTAACCAAGAATAAAAGTAAAAGAAGTCAAATGACTGAAATCATTAATAAAAGAAGTGATACCACTACTAAATTTAAATAAAAAATAATACAAGAGAACAGAAAAGTGTGATTGTGTCAAAAATAAATAATTTGGGTAAAATTCTGAGAAGACACAGAAGTTGGAAATTGACAAAAAAGAAATAAGGAGCTGGCATCATGGCTCAGCAGATTGAGCTTCTGCCTGTGGTGCAGAGTTTCATATGAGCACTGGTTCAGTCCCTGCTGCTCCACTTCTGATGCAGATCCCTGCTAACGCATCGGGAAAAGCAGCAGATGCTGGCTGAAGCACTTGGTCTCCTGACACCCTAATGGGAGACCCGAGTGGAGTTCTAGGCTTCTGTCTTCACCCTGCCTGGCCCTGCCCATTGTGGTCATTTGGGGAGTGAAGATTCCTCCCTGTCTGTCTCTCTCTCCATCTCTTTGTAACTCTGCATTTCAAATAAATAAATAGGCTTTTTAAAAGAAGAAATAAAGTATCATGTGTGTTTGTGCATGCATGTCACACACACACACACACACATACACACATACACACAAGAATTGAATTATTAACCAAAACTCAAAATTAAAAAACAAAATATCTTTTTACAGGAAAAAATACCATGATTAAGTCAAATTCTTCTAAGGAATAAAAGTTCCTAGTGAGAGAAAAATCAATGTAATATATCATATTTATGAAATAATAGAAAAATCACATGGCTATTTCAATAGATGCAGCAAAAATAATTCACAATTCCAGGTTTCATTTATGTTAGTAACTCTCAACAAATCAGGAAACACTAAACAGATCTATACAGGAAATCGCAACAAATTTGAGTTTTACCACCAGAAGCTTAACCAAGTTGTCACTATATGTACCAGGTAAATCTCTCCTCTTGTGTCAGGCAGCAGAATGATTTTGAAATATGCCAGAGAGCAGTCTTTTCTGTTTCCAAGATGACAACTGTTATAACATCTTCCCTAGTGGATAATCCCCATGTCCTCACATGTTAGAAGGAAGAAGGGAAGCAAAATGAATAGCATGTATTTCAGGCATTTATAAAGCTCTCTGACATTAATTTGGGAAATTTTCAGTCAATTTTTTCTAATATTTATTTTGTTCATTCTTTTCTTCTTCTGATATACTCACATTGTGCATTCTACATCTTTTATTGTTGTACTATATCCTCCTCATTTAATGTTTTATTGTTTTAAATTTGTCTTTTTTCTCTCTCTCTTTTTTTTTTTTTTTTTTTTGACAGGCAGAGTGGACAGTGAGAGAGAGACAGAGAGAAAGGTCTTTCTTTTCCATTGGTTCACCCTGCAATGGCTGCCACGGCCAGCACGCTGTGCCGATCCAAAGCCAGGAGCCAGGTGCTTCTCCTGGTCTCCCATGGGGTGCAGGGCCCAAACACTTGGGCCATCCTCCACTGCCTTCCCTGGCCAAAGCAGAGAGCTGGACAGCAAGAGGGGCAACCGGGACAGAATCCGGCGCCCCGACCGGGACTAGAACCCGGTGTGCCGGCGCCACAGGCGGAGGATTAGCCTAGTGAGCCGCGGCGCTGGTCCTTCTCTGTTCTTTAGAGGCGATCTCTGTCGATGGCTGTTGCCAGCATTTGGAAAGTGCTCTAGGAGACGTAACTCTCATCTTTCTATGTCTCTCTCATTCTCTCTTTTAATTCTGCCTTTGAAATAAACAAAATAAAATAATTAACAAAACCAGGGGCATTTTCATGACATAATAACCTCTTGGCAGAAGTTTTGAATGAATAGATGGAAAAAATTTTAAAGATTTTCTTCATTTCTTTTTTTTTTTTTTTTTTTTTTTTTTTTTTTTGACAGGCAGAGTTAGACAGTGAGAGAGAGAAACAGAGAGAAAGGTCTTTCCGTTGTTGGTTCACTCCCCTTCACTTCCATTGGTTCATGCTGCCATGGTTGGCGCTGCACCGATTTGAAGCCAAGAGTCTGGTGCTTCCTCCCAGTCTCCCACGTGGATGCAGGGGCCCAAGCACTTGGGCCATCCTCCACTGCCTTCCCGGGCCACAGCAGAGAGCTGGACTGGAAGAGGGGCAACTGGGACAGAATCCGGCGCCCCGACCGGGACTAGAACCCGGTATGCCGCAGGCAGAGGATTAGCCTAGTGAGCCGCAGCACCAGTCTCCTTCATTTCTTTTCTTTTCTTTCCTTTCTTTTTTCTTTTTTTTTTTTTTTTTTTTGGACAGGCAGAGTGGACAGTGAGAGAGAGAGACAGAGAGAAAGGTCTTCCTTTGCCGTTGGTTCACCTTCCAATGGACACTGCGCACTGCAGCCGGCGCACCGCGCTGATCCGATGGCAGGAGCCAGGTGCTTCTCCTGGTCTCCCATGGGGTGCAGGGCCCAAGCACTTGGGCCATCCTCCACTGCACTCCCAGGCCACAGCAGAGAGATGGCCTGGAAGAGGGGCAACCAGGACAGAATCCGGCGCCCCAACCGGGACGAGAACCTGGTGTGCTGGCGCCGCTAGGCGGAAGATAATCCTAGTGAGCCGCGATGCCGGCCTCATTTCTTTTTAAAAGATACATTTATTTATTTGAAATTCAGAGAAACAACGAGAGAGAGTGATATCTTGTATCTGTTGGTTCTCTCCCAAGATGGCTTCAACCTTCAGTACAGGGCCAGGTCTAAGCCAGGAGCCTGGAGCTTCATCTGGGACTCCTCTATGGGCAGCAGGGTCTCAAGTACTTGGGGCATCTTCCTCTGCCTTTCAAAAGTTATTAGCAGAGAGCTGGATGGGAAGTGGAGCAGCTGAAACAGGAAAAGCTGCTCCTATAGGATGCTGGCATCATAGGCACTGACTTTAACCACTATGTCACAAATACCAGCCCCAGGATTTAATTATTTCCAAGGCAGAATGACAGAGAGTGAGAAAGAGACATGGAGACATAAATCTTACATCTCCTAGAGCACTTTCCAAAGGCCCGCAACAGCCATTAATAGAAATATCCTTTTAAATAGTGGAGAACAAAGAAACAAAACTAAAAATAAATCATTATAAGAGGATATAGTACAACTATAGAAGATGTAGAATGTGCACCGTGAGTATATCAGAAGAGGAAAACAGAGAGAAAAGAACAAAATAAATATTAAAAACTAAATCTGAGAATTTCCCAAACTAATGTCAGACAGCAAATCAGGGAAACAAGACGCAGAGAACACAAAACAGTTTAAGTTAATAATGAAGAAAAAATAACTACATGTAGGGAAACAGTCAAATTACAGAAAATTTAAAGAAAATAATCCTGGGGGCTGGCACTGTGGCTTAGCAGATAAAGCTGTTGCCTGTAATGCTGGCATCCAATATGGCATCTAATTTTTTGATAAAAATCAAAACATAGAGTCAAAATTTCTGCAATTCAGAGAAAGCAGAGGCTTAGATACAAATTTATAGCATTAGTTGCATATACTGGGAAAGGCAAAATATCTAAAATGATTCATCCAAATTTCTGCCGTATAAAACTAGAAAAATAAGAAGAAATTAAATTGAAAGAATACAGAAAAGATTAACAAAAATAAAAAATAAGTCAATAAAATTAAAACTAGAAGATAAAGAAATTAACAAAAACAAAAGCTGGTTATTTGAAAAGTTGAAAAAACTAAAACACTTATAAACTCTCTAAGAAAAAAAAGAGATACAAATTATTAAGTAAGTTGAATTATAACAGTAATCTTCCTAAACAGAAAGTACTAGGCATAAATGGGTTCACTATTGTATATTACCAAACATTTAAGGAAGAAATTACATAAATTCTTTAAAATCTTTTGCAAAACAAAGAACATTGGAATATGCTCTTATTTGGAGACCAGTATTGCCTTCAATTCAAACCTACAAAATTACAAGGAAAGAAAATTACAGAGCAATCTCTCTCATGAACATAGATGCAAAAACCCTCAACAAAATGTTAGCAAATGGTATCTACCAATGTCTAAAATGGATTATAATGCAGGACAAAGAGGAATTTATCCCAGATATGCAAGGCTGGTTCAATAGTCAAATATCAATTAATGCAATCTATCTGGTCAAAGGCTAAAAAATAAATCTCACATGATATTATTGAGATTAAAGAAAAGAATTTCATATAATCCAAAACTTGTTCATGATGAAAATAATCAGTGAGCTGGGAATATGGGGAGTTCCTTACCTTGTAAAGAAAAGTACAAAAAGCTTACAGATAAACTGATATTTACTGGGAAGAAACTAGAAGTTTTTTTTTTTTTACTGAATTAATATCAAGATTAAAGCAGGAATAATTTCTTTCAATTATTTCATTGCAATATTGAACTGAAAGTCCTAGATAATGCAATAAAGCAAGAAAAAGGGATAAAAAAGAGAAACTAGAAATGGATAAATAAAATTGTCTTTGCTTGCAATGACATGATTGAGTATGTAGAAAATTTGAAAAAATTGACACAAAAATGAACTCTAGGGACAAATATACAACTTTAGCAAGGTGTAAGAATGCCAGATTAATATACAAATGTCATTCACCTCCCTATATACCAGCAAGTGAAGTCTATAAGTAAATAAAGAATGTATATTATTGCCCTCAAAGAGGAAATAGTTTAAATTCAACAAAATATTTATAGAATCTGTATGAGCAAATAAGCAAAACCCTTGTGAAATAAATCAAAGAAGGGAATAAAATAAATTCAGACTGGTCCATGTTCAAGGATAGGGAGATTGTTATTGTCAAGATTAGTGTTCTTCCAAAATTGATCTTTAGAGCAATACAATGTTAGTCAAACTTTCAGCAAAAATTTTTTCTATGTGTTGACAGACTGATTTTAATCTTCATATATAAAGAAAAAAGTAACAAGAGGACCTACACAGTTATAAAGTAGAAGAACAGGCCGGCACCACGGCTCAATAGGCTAATCTTCCACCTTGCGGAGCCGGCACACCGGGTTGTAGTCCCAGTCGGGGTGCTGGATTCTGTCCCAGTTGCTCCTCTTCCAGTCCAGCTCTCTGCTGTTGCCAGGGAGTGCAGTGGAGGATGGCCCAAGTGCTTGGGCCCTGCACCCCATGGGAGACCAGGAGAAGCACCTGGCTCCTGCCTTCGGATCAGCGCGGTGCGCCAGCCGCGGCGGCCATTGGAGAGAGAACCAATGGCAAAGGAAGGCCTTTTTCTCTCTCTCTCACTGTCAACTCTGCCTGTCACAAAAAAAAAAAAAAAAAAAAAAAAAAAAAAAGTAGAAGAACAAAGCTATAATACTGGCATTACTACTTCAATACTTACTATAAGGTACAATAATCAAGAAGGTGTGTTATTGGTGGAAGAATCTACCATTGAATCCACCACTGAATAGAGAATCAGACCCAAATATAAAGTTAACTGAGTTTTGGCAAAGAGACAAAGGCAAAGGCAATTTCTTTTCTTTCTTTCTTTCCTTCCTTCCTTCCTTCCTTCCTTTTTTGACAAGCAGAGTGAGACAGTGAGAAACAGAGAGAAAGGTCTTCCTTCCGTTGGTTCACCCCCCAAATGGCCTCCACCGTCAGCACGCTGCACTGATCCAAAGCCAGGAGCCAGGTGCTTCCTCCTGGTCTCCCATGCGGGTGCAGGGCACAAGGACTTGGGCCATCCTCCACTGCCTTAGGGGGCCACAGCAGAGAGCTGGACTGAAAGAGGAGCCACTGGGACAGAATCTGGTGCCCCAACCGGGACTAGAACCTGGGGTGCCAGCACCACAGGCGGAGGATTAGCCAAGTTAGCCGTGGCGCCGGCCATGGTAAAGGCAGTTTCAACAGTGGTACTAGAACAACTAGGCATCCATAAAATAAAGCTAGACAGATATTACATTCTTCACAAAAAATAAACCAAAATAGATCATAGACATAATAGGACAGAGAAAACTGTAAGAAATTTATAAGGAGAAAGTCTCAATGGTTTTCTGTATGACAATGATTTTTAAAGCAAGATCAAAGGCATGATTCGTAGAGGAAATAATTAATAAGTAAGTCCATCAAAATAAAGGAAAAAAAAAACTTCTGCACTGAAAATAACAAGGTCAATTTATCAAAAGTAGAGGCACAATTAGCAATATTTGCAAAAATATTCTGATAAAAGGTTAATACAAAAAATATACAAAGCACATTTACAACTTAGAAATAAGGGCTAAACAGCACTTGTAATAATGGATAAAAACCTTAATTGATTATGAAAAAAGGCATACCATATGGCAAATAAGTATATGAAAATATACTCTACATCTTATTTCCTTAGGGAAATGCAAAGTAATACAACAATAAAATGTTACCACTTATTTATTAGAACGGCAGAACGCCATTACACTGAAGCAGTAAATGTTGGTGAGCATGTTGTGCACCGACCAGTACCTTAATTCATTCCTGGTGAGAATGAAAAATGGTATAGTTCTTTTGGAAGACAACTTGGCAGTTTCCTAGAAAAATAATAACATCATTTTACCATAATGCTCTAATTCTGTTTCTTTTTTATTTCAAGTTGAAAACTATGTCTCAAATGAGTTTAAAATGTTGTCCTCACAAAAATTGAAAAATGCTTTTATTTTTTCTTGCAAATTTGGAAGCTATCACAATGCCCTTCAGTATGTGAAAAGGTATAAAAACCATGCCAAACATAATGTAATATTATTCAACTCTGAACATAAATGAGATATCCAACCATGAAAAGTCTTGGAGGAAACTTAAATGCATATTTCTATGTGAAAGAAGCCAAGCTCAAAAGGCTACCTACTGTAAAATTCCAACTATATGATATTTGGCCAAAGGCAAAACTATTAAAACCATTAAACATTCAGTTGTCGCCAGGACTTGAGGCCAAGGAGGGATGAATTGTGGAGCAGAGAGAATTTTCTTAGGGCAGTGGATCTTCTTTATACAATACTATAATGCTGGGTATATGAAATTATACATTTTTATAAACTCATAGAATATAAATTAAGAACTTGGGATGATTGTTATGTGTAAATGTAGATTTATCAGTTGTTACAAAAGCCACTCTGGTGGGTTACACTGATAATTTTTGGAGGTTATGCTAATCTGGAGACTAGAATTTATGGAAAAATATCTGTATTTTTGCTCTCAATTTTACTGGGAACTGAAAACTGCTGTGTTATTTTTAAAAAGCCTTTAAAATGTGTTGTACTTTTTTTTTTAAAAAAAAAAAACTTTACTTATTTATTTGAAAGTCAGAGTTACAGAGAAAGAGTGATAGGCAGAAAGAGGTATCTTCCATCTGCTGGTTCACTGCCCAGATGTCCACAATGGCCAATACAGAGCCAGGCTGAAGCCAGGAGTCGGGAGTTTCATCCATGTCTCCCACATGGTGGGTAGGGACACAAACACTTGGATCATCTTCTGCTGCTTTTACCAAGCTATTAGCAGAGAGCTGTGTAAGAAGTGGAGCAGCTAGGACTTGAACCGACACCCACCTGAGCGGCTAGCATCTCAGGTGGTGGCTTTACCAGCTATACCCAGTGCTAGTCCCACATATTTTGCATTTCTACCCATGAACATTAAGCAATTTAAAAATGAAAGAAAGCTCAAGACATTTGAAAAGTAAATTTAAAAATCATTTAATCATAATATTCCAATGTCAATAAAATAAATTATTTAAAAATAAATTTAACAAAAGTACAAGATATGTACAAGAAATTCTGCTGTATATCACAAAATAAATTATAGGAAGTATAAGAAACTTTTAAAACTTCCTATGTTTATTGTCTACAAAGACGAATATTTTTTAAATAGTAGAACTCCCCCAAATTAGCTACAAATTCATCTCAATATAAGATGAATGATTTGTTAGGAAATTGGAAAGCTGATTTTAATATTTGCAGAAATGCAATGCATCTAGAATAAACAACACTATCTTACAGAAGAAAATTAAAGTAAGGGGACTCACTTCTCAATTTTCAAAGTTACTAAAAAAGTTGTAATTACACTATTTTTGTGGTTCTGGCATTAGATTAGAGAACACAATGGAAGATAATCTGAAATTTAGAAATTAACCCTGAAAATATAGTTATTTGTTTTTTTAAGTTTTTTTTCTCACATTTGCCTCAATTGTCTTTTTATCTTATTTAAGAAAATAATAGTTCCTTTGTCCTGCCACCCTCTTTCCTTCCCCCATTCCTTCTTTTTTTAAATTTTGAGATAAAATATTTTAATTTATGTTACAGTAAAAATGCTTGATACTTCACCAAATAAGATTAACAAGCCAGAGAGTTAAGAGAGACAAAAAGAGAGAAGGAGAAAGAGAGAGAGAGAGAACAGAAGTTCACTCCCCAAATGGCCACAATGGCCATAGTTGCTCCAATCCAAAGCCAGGAGCCAGGAGCTTCTTCCAGGTCTCCCACATGGGTGCAGGGACTCAAGGACTTGGGCCATCCTCCACTGCTTCTGAGGCCATAGCAGAGAGCTGGATTGGAAGTGGAGCTGAGGGGATTCAAACTGATGCCCATATGGTATCCTGGCACTACAGGCAGCAGCCTTGAATCTACCATTCAACAGTGCCAGCCCCTAAACAATTACTTTTAAATAAATTTTCATAGTAACATTATCCAAAATAGCCAAAATATCCTTCCACAATCCAAATTCTCATCATTGTATGAAAGTATAACTAAAATGTAGTATATTTATAAAATATATAACTAATCATATATATAAAAAAAGAACACAGCACTAGCATCTACTAAAACATGGACAGTCTTTGAAAATTTTATTCTCCACTCTTAGGATCATTGGTTGCTATTTTCACCCTGTCTTTATACTACCGTGTCTGCTTAAGTGTTTCCAGGAGTTGATAATGGAGTGATCCAAGGCCTTCAGCAACCAGGCTGCTACAGGGATAAACTCAGCTCCCCACCCCAGAGACAGTGGCTTGAAACATCACCCCCTACCAGCAGTAGTCTACCTCTTCACCCCATGTCAGCAGGAAGTAGCTCTAAAGACAAATCATCCTCCCTCTACCCATCCTGGATTTTTTGGGACTAATGTAATCCCATACAGCTCCCACTTTATAAAAAAAAAAAAAAGGGGGAGAATGTTAGTAAAATGGCACACTCTTATCTATGGTGCGATCTACACCCTCACACCATCCTAGGCTGTAGCTCCCACAGCCATTGCTGGAAGCCAGATGACCACATGGCCCAACTACCAGTGTCAGCTCCATCCCCATCCTAATGGGATTCGCTGCTTCTGTTTCTGCTGGCCCCCCGGTAAAGTTTTGAAAGAACCTATTCCTGAACACATGGCTCTATTTTTCTCTGTCTCCTGATTTCTTTCCCTCTCTGTTTCTCTCTGTCTCTCTCGCTATCTCTCTCTGGATCTCTCACTCTTAAGGTCTCCTTTTCCCTCTTTTTCCTCTTTCTCCCCTTCCTTCCTGTCTGTTGAGTTTCCCCAAATAAACCCTTTCCCTTAATTTTTGTTTTTAGAGGGCTATGAAAGTAGTTCTGAATTACATATACTATAGATGCTTTAGAGAATATAAGGTCCACAAACAACCACTAGACACAGAAGTAGAGAATATAGGGCTGGATTGCAATTTTAAGTAAGTTACTAAGGTAATCCCTTAAAGAATGTAACTATTTGCCCAAAGACTTGAGGGAGTTGCATTAGGGAGCCACACAGATGTTTTTAGACTCCAGATTGTAGGCAGAAATACTGAAATAACCTGTCCACAGGATGATGCCTATTACGCTCAGGGCAACCTCAAATTGGCCAGCATACCTAGAGAAAAATGGTAAGGCAAAGGGCATGCCCAATTTAAATGTCTGTAGGCCATTGTGAGAATACTGACTGTTCCACTGGTGAAAAAGGAAAGCATCTGAAACTTTTCAGCACATGAATGATCTGTTCAGATTATGTTTTCAGAAATCTACTCCAGATAGTCTGTTGAGGAAAAGTGAACATGAAATGAAAGTTCACTCAGGACACCAAAGATCTATCTATTGCAAATGCTTCAAATGAAAATAAAACAAAACAAAACAAAACATGACTTTGTTCAAAGGAAGTCACAGATAAGGTGCTGTGCATGGTCAGATTTGGATATAATTTTAAAATAAAACAGAATTTACTAACAGATTAGAGCTGGTTGTAAGAGAAAGAGGTGATGATCATCTCGTGCTTCGTTTTAGGGAATCAAGTGATTAGGTTGAGATAGCAGTTAGAAATTATTTGCCTAGAGTTGTGTGGTCTTATTTGGCAATAACCACTAGCCACATGGCATTTTAAATTTAAATTAATTAAAATTAAATAAAACAACAATTCAATTCCTAATTCTTACTAGCTAGTCCCAATTCAGATGCACAATATTCATATGTGGCTACCATAACTAGAGAGCAGATGTAAACCATCAACATCATCACAGAAATTCTAGCAGACAACACTGTTACAGTTCAGAGTTGGGATGGGCATATGGAGTTAGTAATAACTACCATGCACATAAACTTAGAAGCAGAAAACTGGCTAGACCACTAAGAGAATAAAATAGATAAGGAAGACAATAAATAAGCATTAATTCAAAGCTCAAGGCAACATTATATTTAGAAATTAGAAATTATGGAAATGTACACGGACTATTAAAGAGAAAAATGCACACATCTTACTAGTTAAATAAAAGGAAAGCATTAAGAGTGTATTATTCATGGCCCAAGTGAAGAAAGTTAGAGAGTAACAATGATAAATTTGGGGCAAATAAGGTAGAATAGGATATAATTGGAAAATGCTGGTGAGTAGAGTAGGACTACAGTGAGGCAAGGGAGTTGAGGATATGTGCATGGGGGAGACAAATATCCTTCCTCATCATGGGCTCTTTCCATTTAGTAATCTCATAGTGCCTAAACACTCTTTAAGTAAGTGCATCCAACAGTGATTTTTTTCTACTTAATGCTGTTTAAATTCTTTATTTAGTGGAAGAGTAAGCTTCTGATTATATAGTAAAAAAGTATGTCGTTTTAAAAATTAAAAGAAAAATAAGACAAAAAGGAAGAGGGACGTAAAAAGTATCATTATGTTCTTTTTAAAATTTTATTTAAGGCATATAAGCTTCATATATTTCATATATACAAAATTAGGAACATAGTGATTCTTCCCTCCCTCTTGTCCACACTTGGCTCTTCTTTCTCCTCCCTCTCCTATTCCCAATACTATTTTTTACAAAAATCTATTTTCAGTATACTTAATTATCAAAAGATTAGCTCTATACTAAGTAAGGAGTTCAATAAATAATATGAAGAAAAAAAGTTGTTAGTGGACACTTGAGATAAGGACTATTCAAAATCATTGTATCACAAAGTGTGAACTTCAGTCCTATAGATTACATTTTAGGTACTCTATTAGATACCACAGATCAGAGAGAACATATGACATTCATCTTTTTTTGTGCTAGCTTATTTCACAAAGTATAATGGTTTCCAGTTGCATCCATTTTGTTGGAAACAACAGGATTTCAATTTTTTACTGCTATGTAGTACTCCATACTGAATATATACCATAATTTATTTATCCAGTCTTCAGTTGATGGACATTTGTGTTGATTCCATATCTTAGCTATTGTAAATTGAGGTGTGATAAATAAAGGGATACAAATCACTCTTTCATTTGTGATTTCGTTTGGTTTGGGTAAATTCCCAGGAAGTGGATAGCTGGGTTGTATGGTAGCTCTAGATTAAGATTTCTAAGGTATCTTCATACTGTCTTAAGTCGTGGCTGTACCAATTTGCATTCCTATCAATAATGGCTGAGGATATATTTGTCCTTACATACTCAGCAGCATTTGTTTTTTGTAGATGTCTTCATGAGAGCCATTCTAACTGGGCTGAAGTGAAACTTCATTGTGGTTTTATTTTCATTTCCCTGTTGGTGAGTGATGCTGAGTGTCTGTTGGCCATTTGAATTTCCTCTCCTTAAAAATGCCTATTCAAGTACTTTCTCCATTTCTTAACTGGGTTGTTTGTTTTGTTGTTGTTGAGTTTCTTGAGCTCTTTATATATTCTGGATTTTAATCATTTATCAGTTGCATAGTTTGCAAGCATTTTCTTCCAGTTGATTGCCTCTTCACTTTGCTGAGTGTTTCTTGTGCAGTGCAGAAGCTTCTCAATTTGATGCAATCCCATTTGTCAATTTTAGTTTTGATTACCTGTGCTTCTCATGTCTTTTCCAAGAAGTCTTTGCTGAGGCTGATATCTTGCAGGGTTTTCCCAATTCTCTGTGATAATTTGATGACATCAAGTGATAAATTTAGGTCTTTGATCCTTTTTTAGAGGATTTTTTCTTGTGTAAGGTATAATCTGGACATCTTGTTTTATAGTTTTGCATGTGAAAATCCAGTTTTCCCAGCACCATTTGTTGAAGAGACTGTCCTTTCTCCAGGGATTTATGTTAACTCCTGTGCCAAAGACAAGTTGTTTGTAGATGAGATGCATGGATTGATTTCTGGAGTATCTATTCTATTCTATTGTTCTACATGCTTGTTTTTGTGCCAATACCAGAATGTTTTGGTAACAATTGTAACCTGTAGTATATTTTGAGAGCTGATGTTGTGTGATGTCTGCAACTTTGATTTTGTTGTTTAAGATTGTTTTAGCTATTTGGGATCTCTTCTGTTTCCATATGAATTTTTACATAATTTTTTCTAGAGCTGAGAATGTCCTCTGTAGTTTAATTGAAATTGCATTGAATTTGTAAATTTATTTCATCATTTTGATGATATTAATTCTTCCAATTCATGAACATGGAAGGTTGTCAATTGTCTTCTTTTTTATTTCTTTAATATTTTGTAATTTTAAACATAGAAATCTTTGGCATCCTTGGTTAAATTTATCCAACATATTTAATTTTTGTAGCTATTTTGAATTGGATTGCTCTTAGATGTTCTTTCTCAGCCATACCATTGTCTGTGTATACAAAGGCTATTGATTTTTGTATGCTAATTTTATATCCTGCCACTTGATCTAACTGTTATATTAGTTCCAATAATATCTTAATGGAGTCCTTTGGTTCCTCTCTATATAGAATAATGTCAACTGCAAATATGGAAAATTTGACTTCCTCTTTTCCAATTTGTGCCTTGCATTGATTTCTTATCTTTCCTAATGGCTCTGGTTAAAACTTTCAGGACCATATTGAAGATCAGTGGTGAGAGTGGTCATCCTTGTGTGAATCATCTTTCTGATGTGTTGTTGGATTACATTAGCTGGTATTTTGTTTAGGATTTTTGCATCTATGTTCATCAGGAATATTAGACTATAGTTCTCTTTCTGTGTTCTATTTTTTCTGGTTTAGGAGTTAAAGTGATGCTGACTTCATAGAAGGAATTGGGAAAATTTCTTCTATTTAATAATAATGTTTTAATAGTTTGAGAACAATTGGAATGAGTTCTTTGCTCAATGTCTGTTAGAATTCAGCTGAAAAGCCATATGGTCCTGGGCTCTAAGTTTTTGGGAGGGTCTTTATTACTGGTTCTATCTCTGCCTTGGTTATTTGTCTGTTTAGGTTTTCTAGGTCTTCATGAATCATTTTTGGTGTATTGCCTGTTTGCAGGAATGCATCCGTTCCTTCTAAGTTTCCTGATTTGCCGGCATACAGCTCTACCAGTCAGACTGGAAGTCAATGGGAAATGTGGATTTTTCCCTTAGTAAAATCCCTGGATCACACGTGTACACAGGAACCAGTGGTCATAGGCCTTGTTGTTTCACAGTGGTGCTTTCCTGCTACCAATTACTGCGTTCGTGCACCTGTGCCAGTGCTGCAGTTACTGTCAATATGGCATCTGTCTCATCTTGGCCAGTTGCTAGGCATGCACACAAGTGCTGGTATAGCTGTTACATATGTCCAAAACTCTCTTAGCCATTTGTCAGGCACTATTGTGAGGGGGACGAGGAGGAATAAACCTGTCCCATTTTTTAACTTTGTTAGCAAGTATCCTGTCCCCCACAGGGCTCCAGGCTGACTCATGCCAGGACCTCCTCCCAGCTATATCACCAGCAGCATGGGCTGTTGCTGTCTGATTTCCCCTCTCTCCAAAGCTGGTGTTCTCTCAGGCTCTTGGCTACTGGAGTTTTGTGTTATGACTGTCTTCATGCTACATGTCCATACTCTCCATGTAGATCCATGGGTCCCTCTTCCTTCCATAGAATTTCCACTCTAGTCTTCTCCCTAACTCACTGCTGAGAATGCACTCTCTCAACTTTTTTTAAAACTATCTTCCTCTAACTTAGTGCAGTAAGCTCTCTCCCTATTCTCTATATTATGCTCTTCACTTGATCTTAGCAGAAAGGCAGAGAAGCGATCTTTATGTTAGTAAAGCTGTATGTCTGTGAAGTGCATGAAATCTGTTACCTCTATACAATAATTTTTTAAAAACAAAAAATCCACTCCATTTCTTCATTTTGCTTATTTGCCAGTTTTCCTGTTGTCACAATGTTGAAATTGCTGTAATTTCATGCAGACAGCTTGCATTAACTCTCTATTATCTATTGATAATAATGAAATTATGTTTTTGGGTACTAAAGGTAACTAGAATTCAAAGAAAGACAATGGAAAAAATTAATGATGGTGGTTCAAAGGACAGCTCTGGAAGGAAGGTGAAGAGGAGTAAAACTAATGTAGAAACATAGGCTTTGAGACACTTTTAAAATGCGAAACAGTATTTGTACGGGGTCTCAATACAGTTGTTTCTGAACTCACATGCATCTTTCATTGAAAATAGGTAATTCAAAAATGCATGGCATGACAATGTTGTGGCACAACAGGTTGATCCATCACCTGCAAAGATGGCTGCTCCGCTTAAAATGAGTTCCCTACTAATATGCCTTGGAAAACAGCATAAAACATCCCAAGCGGTGGGTCCCTGCCACACACATTGGAAACATGGGCAGGGTTACAGTTTCTTGGCTTTGGGGAGTGAACCAGCTGATGGAAGCTATTTTTTTTTTCTTTCTCTCTATCACTCAGACTTTCAAATAAATATTTTTTTAAAAGAATTCATTGATTATTCTTAACTTATCCCGAGTCCTACGTAGGACTGTGCACTGTAGAATCTTTGTTGTTGATTGGTTACAACTCTTAGGATTCCAGCTGACAGAGAGCTGCTGCTCACTTCTCTGCCCAGCATCCCCAGAGAGAAGACCAGACCATGTACCACTAGCGCAGAAATTATTAAAATTCAAAATTCATGGTATTTTTTCACTATATACATATCACTTTCACATCATCACAGTTAAACCATTTGTCAAAACGTTGTAAGTCAGGGACTATCTGTGCATAGTTCTACCTCAGGAAAACTTGGGAAAAGCTTCCACAAAACCCTCAAAGACATGCCTCCCATAGTTGTCTAATACATTATTGTACACATTAGCTTTTTTCTGTAGATTATGTGGTCCTCAAAAAATTTATGTGGATAAGATCTTTTCTATGTATCACTATAAGACATCAGTTATTCTACTATATTGACAATTACTTTAGTGACTTCGTAAATGGAACTGCAGATGCTGGTAGATGTATCTTTTATTCCTGTCTTCTAACAGCTTTATACACTTTGCCTGATCTCAGGGAAATCTCAACACTTTAATAATCTAATTAATATTTACAGTTAATTCACTAAATAAAAATCCATTTATTTTTATAAAGAAGAGTAATATGAGTAACTACTCACATTTTTTGTTTCCATGTCATTAGTTTGAAAAGATATCTATAAATGAGTACTATTTGCATTGATCAATGTAGTTGTTTATGTGCAAATAATTTTCTAATTTTATATAAATTTACTTTTGTTAAAAGGATTTATTTTATTTATTTGAAAGATAATGTTCAAAAGAGATCTTCCATCTGTTGGTTCACTCCTCAGATGGTCACAATGACTAGGACTGTTCCAGGCTGAAGCCAAGAACCAGGAGTTTCTTCTGGTTTTTCCCATGTGGGTGCAGGGGCTCATGCACTTGGGCCATCTTCTGGTGCTTTCCCTGGCACATTAACAGGAAGCTGAAATGGAAATGGAGCAGTCAGAACTTGAACTGATGCCCATAAGGGATGTCAGCATTGCAGGCAGTGGCTTACTTCACTAAGACACTATGCCAGCCCAAATTTAACCTTAAATATGCCTCACGTATTACTGCTTTGGATTGATTAGTTTGGGTTACATCTATTTAGGATTAGATTAAAAATCAAGCAAGACAATTCAAGTATTACATATTTGGTAGTGTCCAGACTTTCAAATTCAATGTATGGGGGCAGGCATGTACCAAGTGGTTAATATGTCCACTTTCTACATTGGTGCAACTGAGTTGAATATTTGGCATTGGCTCTTATTTTCATCTTTCTGCCAGTGCAGACTCTGAGAGGCAGCTGTGATGGCTTAAAAAATTGATTCCCTGACATCTGCATGGGAGACTGGAGATTTGCATTGTGTTCCCAATCATTGTAGTTATTTGGTGAGTGAACCAGAAGATCCCTCTTTCTCTCTGTCTCTGTCTGTTAAGTATGCAAATGAGGCCTCCTAAGATATTACTCTTTTTAGCTCTGCCTCTCAGATGATTTTTAAAAATCATGTAAAAGCTATAGATTCCAGAAGTGAAGATATTATACAAAAATAACATTAAGTATGAGAAACAGTGACTTGATCAGCATAGCCCTGACTGTTAATGAACAACTTAATGCATTATCCCTCTTAGTATTTTTTTATCTGTTCTACTTAATATGACTGGTTTAATTCTGTAATTAATACACAGTTATTCTTAAGTGTTGAAATTTAACTGAAATGTGATCCCTGTTAAACATAAGAGTGGGAATAAGAGAGGGAAGAGATGTACAATTCGGGATATGCTCAGGCTGACTTGCCCCAAATGGTAGAGTTAGAAACATACCAGGGGACTCCAATTCAATCCCATCAAGGTGGCATGTAACAATGCCATCTCACTAGTCCCAGTGATCAATTTCAGTTCACAATTGATCATAATGAAAGGACTAAGAGTCAAAGGGAGCACATAAACAAGTCTAGTACCTGCTAATACTAACCGATAGAATAAATAAAGGGGAGAGTGATCCAACATGGGAAGCGAGATACTCAGCAGACTCATAGAATGGCGGATGTCCTAAACAGCACTCTGGCCTCAGAATCAGCCCTAAAGGCATTCCGATCTGGCTGAAAAGCCCATGAGAGTATTTCAGGCATGGAAAGCCAAGACACTCAGGTCAAAAAAAAATAAAATAAAATAAATGAAAGATCTCTGTGAGTGAGATCCGAGTGGAAAGAACAGGTCTTCAAAGAAGGAGGTACCTTTCTCTGAAGGGAGGAGAGAACCTCCACTTTGACTATGACCTTGTCTAAACAAGATAAGAGTCGGAGAACTCAAGGGGCTTCCATAGCCTTGGAAACTCATGACTGGAGCATGGGGAGATTACTGAGGCCATAAACAAGAGTGTCAATTTGTAAAGTCAACAACAGGAGTCACTGTGCACTTACTCCTCATGTAGGATCTCTGTCCTTAATGTGCTGTACATTGAGACTTAATGTTATAACGAGTACTCAAACAGTATATTTCACTATGTGTTTCTATGGGGGTGCAAACTGTTGAAATCCTTACTTAATGCATACTAAACTGATCCTCTGTAAAAAAAAAAAAAATTATCAATTCCCAACTTGACTCTCACTGGGATTAAACATGACAATAGGTCTGATCTGATTTCATCATCATTTAAAAAATCATCTATTATTTTTCACTTTATGTTTCTGTGTGGGAGCAAACTGTTGAAATCTTTACTTAATGTATGCTAAACTGATCTTCTGTATATAAAGAGAATCGAAAATGAATCTTGATGTGAATGGAAGGGGACAGGGAGTGGGAGAGGGGAGGGTTGCGGGTGGGAGGGACGTTATGGGGGGGGGGAAGCCATTGTAATCCATAAGCTGTACTTTGGAAATTTATATTCATTAAATAAAAGTTAAAAAAAAAACATTAACACATATAGGTTGTAACATGGTTTTTAAAAAGAATACTGGAAAAATATTACCAACATCTGGCTCTCAGTTCAAGCTGATTGCACAAAACTGATCTAGGAAATCATTTTTTTTCCCAATCTCATCATTTCACTAGATATTGTTTCCTTCATGTCTGCAAGAATAAATCAGACTATTCTTTAGACTTCAGGAGAGGATATCTTCCATGAAGAGTTTTATAATTACCTTAGTAAAATTTAGGATTTCTTAGTTGAAATGTTTATGTTTATTTTATGTTCCATAAAAGTAGTTAAAACATACATTTATGCATCAGTTTTATGGTTTGACTTACAAACTGAAATATTTTAATTTATATCATGGAGTACAAAATATATTATATCTAAAAATTATACCAGTATTTTTATAAATAGCCAAGTATATGACATTCTCACAAATTTATAAGTTGATATACTCATAATGACACTTGTTTTAAAAAGTGGCATTATCTTTTAAGGAATTTAACATGAAGAATCAATATTTAATGAAATTATGTTTTATTATGTTAATAACTAATATAATATCTGACTTTATATTCCTAAAAACAAATTACAAATAATTTCACTAAAGATTTCACTGTTGTTATCACTAGGATTGGGAATGAATATTTTTCCTGCAAGTCACCTTTTTTTTAAATTACAAATACTGGCACTGTAGGTCAAGTGTAGGTCAGCTAAAATTATGTGCCCATTAGTTTTCTGAATGAAATTGCAGATGAGAAGCAAAAATAAAAATATACTGTTTCTACTTACCTTTTAAAATTCCAAATTATAGGCATAATGTGGCATAATATGTTCCAGGGATTAGAATTCCACTGAGACAGGAAAACCTGTCTTAAAGCTTTTGAAGCACAAGTATAGTCGTTCACTGAGAAACATATTCTGACATTGAAATGTGCTAAAAGATATTATGAAAAATAGACTTGATGATTGCCAATACTGCACTGTATTTGAAGCATGTCTAGAAATCAAGAGACAGAATGATTCACACCCAAGGTATCACTTTAAGTCTAAGAATATTCTCAGCATCACAATACCAAAAAAAGCAATATACTAGGTTTAACACATTTGTGTGTTTTATATACAACACCCAGATCACAGGTAAGCTTCATTTTCTTGTTGAGAAGCTCTTGATGTTTGGGTAAGACATTACTGAACAACAAAACCACTGAGTGATTGCCTTGACCTCATTATATACTTATACTCAAAAAATGATGCATGACTCTGTCTGTTAAGTATGCAAAGGGTACATCATAAGATATTACTCTTCTCTTGATTACAAAATTAGAAGAGATGTCAAAAATACTGAAATAGATAATTACAGTAGCATTTCCTAGTTATTCCATTAATAATAAAATGTTAATTAGAATGCCAAGAAAAATGTTTTGTGCTTTTAGAAGAGTCTGGCAAAACTATTCTAGATTGTATGTATTATCGATCATTGAAAATAATCTAAAAAATAAAATCAAGCTTTGGTGGACTTATTCTAGGGCTATATAGAAAAATTAATCTCATGCAATGTTCTGTATTATAATAATCAAATTTACTTATAGAAATTAATACAAGATGTTTTACACTGTAGAAGTTAACCTTTGGCCCCATGTGAAGAATTCTTCATTTTCACTCTTCATTTATCATAGTGATATTTACATCCATGCTACAAGCAAGAATCTAAAAAAAATCAATTATAAAATTAAAATTAAATGAAATATTTTATGTCAAAATTAATAGACATTGATTTATGTTAGTATTTACTTATTGTGTTAGACATTAATAATTACTTCTTCCTTCCAGATTGTTGTCATAATCTATTGTGTCAAATTTGACTCAACGTTTTTCCATGCTCTGTATCCTTTATTCTGTCTAATTCTGCTAAATCTACTTTCAGGATATGTCATTAAGAGTGATGTGCACTGTCAGGTACTGTGGTAGTCTGGTTAAGCCACTGCTTGAGATGCCCACATCCCATTTCAGGTGTTAGTTTGAGTCCTGGCTACTCCATTTCTGATCCAGCGTTCTGCAAATGCACAGGGCAAACATAATATGATAAGCCAAGTAGTTGGGCTCCAGCCATCCATGGTGGAGACCAGGATGGAATTCCTGGTTCTTGGCTTCACTGTGGACCACTTCTGGCTATTGAAAGCATTTGGTGAGTAAAGCATGACAGGCAGAGTGGACAGTGAGAGAGAGAGACAGAGAGAAAGGTCTTCCTTTGCCGTTGGTTCACCCTCCAATGGCCGCCACAGCAGGCGCGCTGCGGCCAGTGCACCACGCTAATCTGATGGCAGGAGCCAGGTGCTTCTCCTGGTCTCCCATGGGGTGCAGGGCCCAAGCACTTGGGCCATCCTCCACTGCACTCCCAGGCCACAGCAGAGAGCTGGCCTGGAAGAGGGGCAACCAGGACAGAATCTGGTGCCTCGACCGGGACTAGAACCTGGTGTGCTGGTGCCACAAGGCGGAGGATTAGCCTATTGAGCCGCGGCGCCAGCCAAGTAAAGCATCATTTGTAAAGTTGACCAAGTGGTGATAAATTCTTCCAATTTTTGTTTGTTTGGGAGGTCTTGATTTCATCTTCATTTATAAATGAGACCCTTACTGTGGACAGTATTTTTGTTTGATAATTTTATCTTTTGTACCTTTGACTATATCTCTCTATCCTCTCCTAGCCCATAGGGTTTCTGATGAGAAATCTGCAGTTAATCTAGTTGGAGCTCCTTTCAAGTTTATCTGGTGTTTCTCTCCTGCCTATTTTAGGATTTTTAAAAATGTTTTACTTTTGGAAGTTTAACTGTAATGTGTTGTGGTGAGGATCTTTTCTAATCATATCTGAATGGATCCTATGCACTTACTGTACTTGGATGTCCAATCTTGCATTAAATTAGGAAAATTTCTGCTGTTGTTTCAATTAATTAGTTTTATAAGACATCCTGTTTGCTATTATTTTTTGCAGGAACTCCTGAGACACATATATTTGGCTATTTGATGGTATCTCACACTGATTTGGTTTCATTCTTTCTTTTTTTTTTTTTTTGGTCTAACATATACTTCCATAGATTTGTTTTTTAGCTCAGATACTCTTTCTTCGGTCTCACTGAGTCTGCTGCTAAGGATTTTCATTGTATTTTTATTTGACTATTGAATCCTTCATTTCCAGTATTACAGTTTGATTTTTTAAAAATATTCCTATCTCCCAGTGGAATTTCTCATCCAGGTCATGTACAGATTTTCTTAATTCAAGTGATTGCTTTTCAGTTTTTGAATAATCTTATAATTATGCTTTTGAATTTCTTTTCATTTTGTTAATCTGGTCTTCGCAGTATAATATTGAAGTATTTTTTTCATTTTAGAGAGTCATATTTTCATTCTTGTTCATGTTTCCTGAATTTGTATAATTTCAAGTTTTATTTTATTTATTTGAAAGTCAGTGTTATAGGGATTGGGGGGGAGATACATTGAGAGAGCTCTGTCATTCACTTGTTCTCTTCTCAAATGGGTGCAACAGCTGGAGCTGGGCCAAGACAAAACCAGTACTCAACAGCATCATCTGGTTCTCCCTCATGGAGTGCAAGGGCCAAAGGACTTGGGCTATCTTCTACTGTTTTCCCAGGCACAATAGCAGGGAACTGGATTGGAAGTGGAACATCCAGTCCTCATCCTGGTACCTATATTTGATGCCAGCATTGCAGGTGGAGGCCTAACCTGTTACACCACAACACTGTTCCCTTTTATTTTATTTTCTTTTTCTAAAAATTTTATTTAGTAAATATAATTTTCCAAAGTACAGTTTATGGGTTACAATGTCCCAAATTGTACATTTCCTCCCTCTCTTATTCCCACTCATATACTTAACAGGGATCACTTTTCAGTTAAATTTCAACACCTAAGAATAAATGTGTGTTAATTACAGAGTTCAACCAATAGTATTAACAAGAACAAAAAAAAATACTAAAAGGGATAAAGTATTAAATTGTACATCAACAGTCAGGACAAGGGCTGATCAAGTCACTGTTTCTCATAGTGTCCCTTTCACTTCAACTGGTTTCCTCTTTTGTGGTTGGTTAGTTGTCACTGATCAGGGAGAACATATGATCTGGAAAAACACTTGTTGATATCTCCTCTGAAGGCTTTGTTCTTGGATTGATGCCTCTGTGGCTTAGAGGAATGGTTGCACCTTCGATTTATATCCAGAGGAGCGTGCTGAATGAAACCAGGGAGAACTAACCAGTGTTATTGGGAATGGCATGGTTACAGAATGATACCAATTTTGGGTGTGGTAGATCTTTATTATGAGTAGGAAAAGAGGGGGATGATCACAGCAGTTAGTTCACAATCTCAGCTCTTCTCTGTTCCAAGATGAATCAATCGCCTAGGGACAGCTTGCCAAATATTCTCAGGTGCATGAATGATCGATGCACTCTGAAGTTTGAAGGCAAAGTGGCGGATGTACCTCCTCAGAACTCAGGGACTTTTGAGCCTCTAGAGCGACACTGATTGATTTTCCATAGATCATAGATCCACAGTTGCAAAGTCATAGGGTCCAAAGAAAACACTCTCTTGTTTTTTTTTGTTTTTTTTTTTTTTTTTGTTTTGTTTTTTTGTTTTTTTTGACAGGCAAGAGTGGACAGTGAGAGAGAGAGACAGAGAAAGGTTTTCCTTTTCCGTTGGTTCACTCCTCAATGGCCGCTGATCCGAAGCCAGGAGCCAGGTGCTTCTCCTGTTCTCCCATGTGGGTGCAGGGCCCAAGCACCTGGGCCATTCTCCACCGCACTCCCAGGCCACAGCAGAGAGCTAGCCTGGAAGAGGGGCAACCTGGACAGAATCCGGCGCTCCGACCAGGACTAGAACCTGGTGTGCCAGCGCTGCAGGTGGAGGATTAGCCTAGTGAGCTGCGGCGCTGGCCTACTCCCTGTCTTGCAAGCTTCCCTGTCCAGAAATTGAGTCACCCCAGCCCCACAACCAGCTGCCTGCCTTCCCATGGTCTATTGATAACTCTGCATAGAGAAACTAAGTCTGGTTCTTAGGTGTGGGAAGGGGAGGGAAGCAATGTACACCCCCCTTCACAGAGCCAAGTGGGTGCCCTGACCCCCACTAAGTCTCCAGGCCAGACACAAAGTCACCACAGACCAAGAAGTTCTTCAGACAAAAATTCAGCAGTGGTATGTGTACTGCATCTGCCTCTACTTGCCTTGTTCTGGGTAGATGGAACTCTGTCTGCCAGCACCTGAGTGCTTTGGGTGGGGATGGGGGTGATGCAATGTGCCCTCCCTTCACAGAGCCAAGTGGGAGCCCTGCCTCCATCCCAGTCCCACCTCTCCAAATGGGCTCAAAGTCATTGGGGACCACAGAATTCTGCTTCAGGTAAGATCTGCAGCAGTGCACCGACTTCTGGCAGGCTCCTCTCATCTCATCAGGGGAAGATGATGTCCCTACCAGCTACTGGCCAAGGAAGTTGCTAGTAGCATCCTGCCACCTGCTGCTTATTGATACAGTCTTTGCCGCTCCCTGGAGTCTCTCTTCTGTTCCGTAGGCTGTCAGCTGCCCCTTGGGAATACACTCCTTCCCTTGTTCCTAGTGTAGCTTCTCATGGTCGAAAGCCGCATATCTTCTCCCTATTCTGCCACCTTTGCTATCTAAGACTTACTTAAACATTCACAAAAATAGTAATTTATTTTTGGGTACACTTCAACTCCTTTTTTGTTTATCTTCATACTAATTTTAAGACATGTATTATTTTAATTTTTAAAACGAATGCATTTATTTGAAAAGGAGAGAGTGAGAGAGACAGAGAATCTCTCAGCTACTGGCTCACTCAAAAAATCCCAACAACAATAAGGGGTTAGGGAAGGCTGAAAGCAGAAACCTAGACCTCCAGCCAGTTATCCTTTGTGGGTTGCAAGGACCCAATGATTTGAGCCATCATAAGCTACCTTCCCCAGGTGCACATTAGCAGAAAGCTGGAATCCCCAGCGACTCTAATATGGAATGCAAGTTTCACAAGAAGCTATTTAACTGCTGTGCCAATTCTAAATTACGATTTTGTCCCTTGAGCATTTAGGTAAAGGTTATAATGATGCACAGTTTTCTCCTTTATTTAAAGTATGTGCCTTTGACAATAACGTAAATTAAAAATATTATCTCAAAAATATTTATGAATGAAATGAAAAATATAATGAAAAATATAATGAAAATGTGCTGAACAGTTGTAAAAATAAATCAGTTTTTTGCCATGACTATGTCATATCCATTCTGAAGAATGTGTCAATGTGTACAGGAAAAATGAGACACTTAAGGTAAAATCACAATAGATGGTCATGGTAATAGAGCCCTAAATGATTAGTATCAGCATTTGAAAAGTTAATTTTGATTTTTAAAATTTGCAATTCCTAGTAACTTGTTCAATAGGATAAAATATTAATTTTCTACAAGTTAGTTGTATTGAGCATCTAGTGGATAAAATAATGGGTGAACTGACAGTTAAGATATTTCCATTAAATAAATGCTGGTAAAATATTTTTTAAAAAAGTTTTGACTGACTTTGTATGCTGATCTACTGCCAAATGCCAAATTAACTTTAAAAATGAAACATTTTGCAAAAGATGATTTTAAAATAGTCATCCAAATTCTCTCCTGATTGTCTGTGAGTAAGCATTGGCGTTTACTGTGACAAGAGAAAATGTTGAACTTTGGAAAGGATTATACTGCACCTCTATTTCTGGGTTCCATGGAAAAAGGGAATTATCTTCCAATGTGGTAATAAAATCTGAGTAACTGCAAACACATAATCTTAGATCTAGCAGATTTAACTTGGTTAGTAAAAGGTCAATGTGTACAGTTAATAGCAGAATTCTAAATGATGTCACATGTGTAACAATGGCATTGATTTTTCAATTACAATGCAAGATTTTTTTCATATTCAGTGTAATACTTGAAAAGTATTTGAATTCATTGGCTAGAATAAAATAGACACAAAAAGGAAACTATCCTTCAATGTAAGTTATTTTTGCTCAGATTTCAATAGGAACCATGTCCTTGTGAGATAAAAGTAAAATTTATATACAATATTTGTTCTGTATTGCCATTTCCCCAGGCATTCAAAAGATAAACCTGAGATAAAATATATGGATAATATAGTAACGAAGTCCAGTAATTTTTATCATTTGACTATTATAAAGTATTTTTTTTATTTTTTTATTTTATTTGACAGATTTAGTGAGAAAAAGAGACAGAGAAAAAGGTCTTCCTTCCATAGTTTCACCCCCCAAACAGCTGCTACAGCCGGTGCTATGCCAATCCGAAGCCAGGAGCCAGGAGCTTCCTGCTGGTCTCCCATGCGGGTGCAGGGGCCCAAGCATTTGGGCCATCCTCCACTGGCTTAGGGGGCCACATTAGAGAGCTGGACTGGAAGAGGAGCAACCAGGACTAGAACCCGGTGCCCATATGGGATGCCAGCGCTGCAAGCAGAGGATTAACCCGGTGAGCCACTGCGCCGGCCCCACGATTATCAAATATTAACCACATGACATAGAAAGATAATGTGGTTGTTTACATATGCTACAGTTGAAGATGTTGGAAAATTACCAATGAAAGGTGAAGTTAACTATGAATTTGACAAAGCACATGAGTCATTTAAGAGATAACTATTTACATTGTTAGTATTTACATTATTATAACTATTTACATTGTGAGTATATATATCAGCAAATTTATTTTTGTTTATTTGAAATTTACGAAAAATACATACTGAAAGTTACATTTTCCAAATTTGGAAGCCAGATTTCTTTTGACAATTATATCAAGAAACACTTCCAAGTTTTCTTTTTGAGTATTGACTTTTCAATTGTACTTTGTAGGCATTACTTTTTAAACAGCCATCTGTTTCTAAGTTTCTTCATATCAAGTCCAAAGCAATCATACTATAAATAGATAATTTTTTCCACGGAAAATATTTTTCCAAAAGCTTTAAAAGTTAAAGTTGCAAATGATTGTTGAAATGTAATTTATGTGTAGTCTTCCATATTTCAAACTGTTGAATTTGCATGCTTATTATTAAATATGAAAATACAGATATTACAAATAGCTTCTAAGGTATGATGTAGCTTAAATATAAGATACTTTCAGGCCTGAACACTTGACACTTTTTATTAGATTATTTGTTTTTATTGACATGCAATGATTGTATACATTTATGAGATACAATATATTTTTCCTTATGGACACCTTTTTAACATATGTGAACAATGATGTTTGCAAAATGCAACTGAGCATAAAATCATATATATGCACATACATGTTAAACACACAAGGAATACAGCATCTATTTTAGTTTTTGTCTGTTAGAAGGGCTATTGTGGCATAGTGGGTAACATCAGCATCCCTTATGGGCACAGGTTCATGTCCCAGTTGCTCTATTTCAAATCCCACTCCCTAATAATGACCTTGGAAAAGCTACAGAGGATGATCCAGGAGTTTGGACCCTTGCCACTCACGTGGGAGATGGGGCGGAGCTCTTAAATGGCTCAGCGCTGGCCGTTGTGGCTATCTGGAGAATGAACCTGTGGATGGAAGACCTCTCTCTCTCTCTCTCTCTCTCTCTGTAACTGACTTTCAAAATAAATGAGTAAGTCTTATAAAATATAGAAATCTTGTCTATTTGAATAAATCCTACTAGAACTTAATCTCCAGGGATTTTTTTTGGATCCTTAATCAAATATAACTTGGCTGTAGATGTTTGAATTGATTTCCGGTGTTTCAATTCTGTTCCATTGGTCTATCCATCTGTTTCTGTACCAGTACCATGCTGTTTTGATAACAACTGCCCTGTAGTATGTCTTGAAATCTGGTATTGTGATGCCTCTGGCTTTGTTTTTGTTGTATAGGATTGCTTTAGCTATTCGAGGTCTCCTTTTTCTCCATATGAATTTCAGCATCATTTTTTGCAGATCTGAGAAGAAGGTCTTCGGTATTTTGATTGGTATCGCATTGAATCTGTAAATTGCTTTTGGGAGAATGGACATTTTGATGATATTGATTCTTCCAATCCATGAGCATGGAAGATTTTTCCATTTCTTGGTATCCTCTTCTATTTCTTTCTTTAAGGTTTTGTAATTTTCATCATAGAGATCTTTAACGTCCTTGGTTAAGCTTATTCCAAGGTATTTGATTGTTTTTGTAGCTATTGTGAATGGGATTGATCTTAGAAGTTCTTCCTCAGCCATGGCATTGCCTGTGTATACAAAGGCTGTTGATTTTTGTGCATTGATTTTATATCCTGCTATTTTGCCAAAATCTTCTATGAGTTCCAATAGTCTCTTAGTAGAGTTCTTTGGGTCCCCTAAATAAAGAATCATATCATCTGCAAAGAGTGATAGTTTGAGTTCTTCCTTCCCAATTTGTATCCCTTTAATTTCTTTTTCTTGCCTAATAGCTCTGGCTAGAACTTCCAGAACCATATTGAATAGCAGTGGTGAGAGTGGGCATCCCTGTCTGGTACCAGATCTCAGTGGAAATGCTTCCAACTTTTCCCCATTCAATAGGATGTTGGCCATGGGTTTTTCATAAATTGCTTTGATTGTATTGAGGAATGTTCCTTCCAAACCCAGTTTGCGTAGAGTTTTTATCATGAACGGGTGTTGTATTTTATCAAATGCTTTCTCGGCATCTTTTGAGATAATCATATGGTTTTTCTTCTGCAGTCTGTTAATGTGGTGTATCACATTGATTGTTTTGAACACATTTAACCATCCCTGCGTACCAGGGATAAATCCCACTTGGTCTGGGTGGATGATCTTTCTGATGTGTTGTTGCGTTCTATTGGCCAGAATTTTATTGAGGATTTTTGCATCTATGTTCATCAGGGATATTGGTCTGTAATTCTCTTTCAGTGCTGCATCTTTTTCCGGCTTAGGAATTAAGGTGATGCTGGCTTCATAGAAAGAATTTGGGAGGCATCCCTCTTTTTCGATTATTCTGAATAGTTTGAGAAGAATTGGAGTTAGTTCTTCTTTAAATGTCTGGTAGAATTTAGAAATGAATCCATCTGGTCTTGCACTTTTCTTTGTTGGGAGGGCCTTTATTACTGTTTCAATTTGTGTCTCAGTTATGGGTCTGTTTAGGTTTTTATGTCTTCCTGGTTCAATTTAGATAGGTTGCATGTGTCCAGGAATCTATCCATTTCTAATAGGTTTCCCTGTTTGCTGGCATACAAGTCCTTGTAGTAATTTCTGATGATTCTTTTTATTTCTGTAGTGTCTGTAGTTACGTTTCCTTTTTTTTTAAGGCATGCGGATCTGGTTGAAAAGCTCATGAGAGTATTTCAGGCATGGAAAGCCAAGACACTCTGGAAAAAAAGATGACCTAAATGAAAGATCTCCGTGAGTGAGATCCCAGTGGAGAGAACAGGTCATCAAAGAAGAAGGTACCATTCTCTGAAGGGAGGAGAGAGCTTCCACTTTGAATACTACCTTGTCTAAATATGATCAGAGTCAGTGTACTCAAAAGGCTTCCATAGCCTTGTCAATTCATGACAAGAGCTAGGGTGATTACTGATGCCATAAACAAGAGTGTCAATTTGTTAAGTCAACAACAGCAGTCACTGTGCACTTACTCCTCATGTAGGATTTCTGTCCTTAATGTGCTGTACATTGTGATTTAATGTTATAACTAATACTCAAACGGTATTGTTCACTCCTTGTTTTTATGTGTGTGCAAACTGTTGAAACCTTTACTTAATATATGCTAAACTGATCTTCTGTATATAAAGAGAATCGAAAATGAATCTTGATGTGAATGAAAGGGGAGAGGGAGCGGGAAAGGGGAGGGTTGCGGGTGGGAGGGAAGTTATGGGGGGGAATCCATCATAATCCATAAGCTGTACTTTGGAAATTTATATTCATTAAATAAAAGTTAAAAAAAAGAACTTAATCTCTTTTCTCTGGTTCATAGGCAACATGTTATCAATCAAACAAGTGTTTAAGATACTTTAATCATCTAAATCCCTTGGAAACCTTTCATCCTTTCCTGGAAATCTTATTGGTTTGATTTTATTAAAAATCTTTCATATTTTGTTGTTAGATTTAGCAAATAAAAGTATAAGGCATTCAGTTAAATTTGAATTTCAGATCCATATCTGACATTTTTTCTTTTTAGTGTAAAAATGTCCACAATACTGCACAGCACATGTAGATGAATACAATTTGAGGACATCAAGGAAATTGTGAGGGAAGGGACCGAGTATGCACGGTATGTGGATCAAATTCATGTAATTATAGTCATCTACAAGATTACCAACAGTGGAGATTCTATACATTTATTGAATTTTGTTACAGAGGATAACACAGCACATTCAGAATGAGACACATTCTAATGAGAAAGAGAGAAAAGAAGAGGAACACTTTAAACTTGTTTATCTTTTCTTGAGTCTGATAACACTTTTTGACATCAAGTATAGGACAGTGAGCAATTTATTATCATCATCTAAAGAAAATTACAATTTTTGACATGTTGATAAGGGTGAGAAATGTATTCTTGCTAAGTACTGATATAAATTTCTAGATGATTTTATCATTGTTTTCTTTCTATTGGAGTTTGAGGGACACTAATATGAAATTAGTATACATGTGAAAGAATATAAAAGCAGAGAGAAAGCTAGGAAAAAGTAAAAAGTTGACTTCTCATAGCACCAGGTTACATTGTTTTAGAATAAATGACTGAGGAATGTTTTCTTTATATTTCAGATGAGAAGAAAATATGTAAGCGATTGTTCCATCATTAACAGGGCATAAAGCTGTATTTAATACCATTGAAAGCACAGCAAGAACAAAAGATTTACTCAAATTTAAAAAGTGGAAGAAAATGAGTTATCTTTCTGATTGTGCTTCTGCATATAAAATAACCTATAGGTGTTACAACATACTGGAACACATTAGTGGATTCTTTTTTTTTTTTTTTTTTCATCAGTATTGTCTTCCTTAGATTTCTCAAAAAAAAAAAAAAACATTTGGTGGGAGTTAGAATCACTGTCATTTTTGTCAGGTAATTATTAACTTCTAGTAAAAGGGATATTATCTTTCCTCCTTTTAGAAATAAAATTAAGATATTCTTGGTTCTGAAAGGAGTATTTTCTTCTATTACAGGATGGAAATTACCTCAATATTCTAGCTGCAGTACATTTTATAGCAGAGATCTTAGAATGAAGTGAGAATTCAACTCATCCAATTTTGGGGTCCTCTACTATGTGTCAGGATATTTATTTGATGCCAAGAGGAATAATTGGTCTAATTTTAAGGCCTTCTATGTCCCTGGCATTAAACCAGATGAATGGCCATTAGCAAAACTGAACATAATCCCAGGTAGATATGTGAGAGCACAGTAAAACTACAAATTATTTCTTGCTTCCTAAGATTTTAGCAAATTAGCTGAGACTGTCGATCTTTAAACAGATTTTAATAACTGATACCTGGTAGAGTTATTAAAAGGTTTATATTTACATATTTCATGTGCATATATATTATATAGGAATACAAATATTCTAAATGTATAGAATATTCTAAGTGTATAAGTGATAAGAACATTTTATATACAGAGAGAAAATTATTCAGCAGGCTGTATGTCACATAGTACATACTTAATAGTTTTATATATTATTAAATAGGGATTGTTTATTTGTGATATATGTTTAATACAGTAACTATAGTAGTAGATTAGGTCTTGTCAAAGCAATTAAGTGGCAAAATTAAAATTCACCACTCAAAGCTAAACATTAGTTGTAATTTTATATGTCTATAATCCCCTATTGCCTTTGGGAAGAGAGGTAGATAAATTGATATATTTTTTGAAGACTAGTGGAATATATAATGTGAAGCTTCCTAACACATATAATACTTACAGTTTGCTTTGCACAAGACATAAAATGTTTGAATATATGATCAGAAATTATTTAAAGAGAAAACAATTTCTAGCTGTATGTTGGTTATCACAGAATTTAGATCTAAACAAGGAGGGACCGTTCAGGAAAGGTTCATCCATGCACTTGAAAATAACATGGTAATAAAATAAATATGAGTGAATGAGCAAATGAAGGAGGGAGCAAAAGAAAGAAGGATGAGAGAAACCAAGTGGTTGTTATTAAGAGAGATTTTGGCATTGACTTCTTTACCCTTATTACGTTTTAGGATCTTTACTTTTTAATTGTAACATATCAGACAAGGTGATCAATAAGCAAATAATACTTAGAAATCACTGTTCATAACTTTTGGACTACTATAATGAATTAGTAACAAAATACTGAATTTTGTAGCAAAGGGAACCATATTTCTTGGATACTCAAGGAGCAGGCAAAAGCTTCAGACAATCTGAGAAGAGCTTATGCAGACTGGAGTCACCTAAGCGTACCAATATATGACAAATGTTCAACAAATTTTGATTGAATGAAAGGGCCTTGTGTTTGACTCAGACATGGACTCGTCATTCTGTAGACTTCAGATTTTGTTGTATTAACTTATGATACATATTTAAGACTCTAACTGCACAAAAATGATCCATAATGAACCAGGGTGACTGGAACATCACAAGTTTAAAATTTGCCCTGGTTTGTGTGGGAATTCACCTTCTGGGTCAATTTTTTCCTTAATTTAACAAGACATTTTTAAAGAAAATGTCTGTTGCTGTGTATCAAGAACTGCAACCATACATGATATATTTATTTATAATGAAGAAACATGATCAGTAGTAAATTGTCCCAACATTAGTACCATGTTTACTATGGGTTCAATATCCCTTTTCTCAAATGTTTAGGATCAGAAGTGGTTTGAATATCAGAATTTTGTACTTTGAACACTTTCAATGTACATTAGGGCATAATCCTAGAAATAGGAACTGAGTCAAAGCACAAATCATTTATATTTCATACTGACATTTTTTAAACAATATTATTTTATCTATTTAAAAGCAGAGTTGAGAGAGAGAGAGAGAGAGAGAGAGAGAGAAAGGCAGAGGTCTTCCGTCCACTGGTTCACTACCCAAGTGTCCACAACAGCCAGGGCTGGGCCAAGCCAAAGCCAGGAGCCAGGAGCTTCCTCTGGCTCTCCCACATAGGTACAGGGTCCCAAGCACTAGGGCTGTCCTCTGCTGCTTTACCAGGCACATTAGCGGTGAGCTGGATCAGAAGTGAGCAGTTGGGACTCCAACTGGCACTCATGGGATGCCAGTGAGGCAGGTAGAGACTTCTATCGCTACGGCACAACTCCAGCCCCTTCATATTTGTCCTGTACACATGGCCTGAAAATAGTTTTTTACCGTATTTTTACTGCACCTGTATTTTGAAGGAGATCAATCACATGAGGGTAGTTGTGGAACTTTCTATTAATGGCATCATGTTGGTGCTCATCGGTGGATTGTGGATTTTTTAATTAGGATTCTTAAGTATATAACATTAGTAATTAATAGTGTGATAAGGGAGTGCCATTTGGAAAATTTTACATATCATATTAAATTGTGTAAATAGGAAAATAATAACTTTTCCTCATGGAAAGAAAACAGATTTAGCAAAAAGATTGTTGGTAGCATCTGTACCTTTCTCCCAATGATTTGAATCTGGCTTGACTTTCTCCTTGTATCTTAGTGTTTAAGTCCAAAGACCCAATACGTTTTCTGAGTGAGTATTCACTACAGCAATACACCTTACTTACAGAAAATATATGGTGCATATTGCATGAAATAATAGATATTCATCATTTTTAAATAATTGAGATCAACCTTGGTAGTAGATTTACACATTCTCTAGACAAGTTTCAGTAACAAGTGTGAAGTTCAGACACTTGTGAATTGTTGCAAAAATGAGTTTATTTCTGTGAAATAGCATAAATATAAAGCTAGAAAGACAGATTTTATACATTGAAAAGCAAATGTGTTGTTCTTTATGCGAATGCTCAAGACAATGCTCCAGTTTGAAAACCTAGGTAAGTGACTAAAAGAATGTTATCAAGTAGTCTTTATTTTTTTAATTACTCAATTATTTCTCATCTATTGCACCAAACTAATTTTTCTTTGTAATTATATTTGTGACATCAGCATGCTACTGAAGTTGCAGGAGAAAACACATGCTTAGTTCCTTTCCATGTTTTCAAAAGTTATGTGCAGTCAGTGTTATCTATCTTTTTAATTTCTAAATGACTTGTGAACTGAATTTGTGAAGGTATCTGGAAATAAGATGTTTCAACTTTATTCACTTCTTATATTTCTCCTCAGATCTCTCCTGAAAACTGACAACTATATTTTTGCTGATGTCAAGAACAAAATACTATATTTTATATTGCTCTTACATATACAAAAATCTATTGATAAGTTATCATATTTTAAATATGCAAATTATAACTAATATTTCAATGAGCTTGTCATCACAGTAAGTAAATAATCTCTCTACCCCTTCTCTCTTGCTCAACTCCTTTGGTTTCTGTAGAAATCACATAGATAATTTTAATAAATTTTCTGGCTTTTCAAAGCTTTATACAGAAACTTAAATTTGTATGAAGTTTTATTCTACTCTCACATCTTACTAATCAGTCTCTAAATTAGCTAAGACTCCTTCATCCTACACATATGAGATTAAACTACGTATAAGCTTTCATTTTACAACATGTCACATTTTGCCAATTATGAAATAAACAAATATTTTACTGACTCCAGCAAATTTTCAGACCAAAAATCACATAATTTCAGTACGATATAATGCATTAAAAACAGATAAATTGATTCAAAGAAAAGATTCTTGCTAATTTGCAGCAGTAGTTTCATGGATATTAAAGAGATATTTGTGTTATTCAATTTTCTGTAATAATAAAAGAATACCAGAGACTGTATTATTATTAGGGAAAGGAGGCTAATTTGGGCTCATGCTTCTGAAGTCCGGGAAGCCTACATGTATGGCATCATTTTCAGTTTGCTTCTGGTAAGTGTTGGTGTTTTGTGCTATTTCACAGAATGCAGGGGGAAAAAAAGAGTAAGGACAGGAACACAAGAAACACAGGAGGACAAATTCTTGTGATACTATGTGAAATACATTAGCCCATTCTTAAAGAGTTTCACCTCCATGATTGAAATGCCTCCTAGCAGCCCTCATCTCAACATTGTCATATTGAGGAACCAGTTTTCATCAAATGAATTTTTCAGAGACCCAGTCCAATCACAACAATATCTAACAAAAGAATATTGGGGGGGCCAGTGCTGTGGCTTAACAGGTAAAGCCACCACCTTCAGTGCCGGAATCCCATATGGGCACCAGTGAAAGTCCTGGATGCCTCACTTCCGATTCAGTTCTTGGCTATGGCCTTGGAAAACAATAGAAGATGGCCAAAGTACGTTGGTCCCTGGCCCTGCATGGGAGACGTGGAAGAAGCTCCTGCTCCTGGCTTTGGTTCAGCCCAGCTCTATCCACTCTGATCATTTGGAGAATGTCAGTGGATGGAAGATCTCTCTGTTTGCCTCTGCCTCTCTGTAACTCTTTCTTTCTTAAAAAAAGAATATTGGACAGGCTTTTCCATGGAGAAGAATGAGCACTACAAAGTTAAAGAGTGGCAACAACAGAAATGGCCATCAGCTGATGACTGGATAAGCAAAATATTGCATGTAAGTACAACTGAATATCATTCACCCATAAAAATAATAAACTACTGATACAAACATGAAATGGATGGACCTTGAAATTATCATATATTACATACCATTTATATGAAATATCCAGAAAAGACAAACCAAGGAGAGAGAGTAGGTTAGTGGTTGCCAGGGCCTGGGGAAATGGTAAATGAGGAATGACTTATGAGTTGGTATGAGGAATGATACTAAAATGGTGAAAATGTACCATTATTAGTTAGTGGTACTGGCCACATAACATTGTGACTGTACTAAAAGGCACTGAATTATATCATTTAAAAATGAATGTAATTATAATACAAAAATACATATTATATTAATTTCAGCTCAAAAATAAAGGCTAGTAAGCTAGTTCTATGTTACTATGAAGTACTAAATGTCATAATCACATTACTTGGTACCCAAGATATCAAAAATGTTGAAGAAATTAGTGAATAAAGTAAGGAAAAAATTTTTAAGGACTTTGTCAATTTCATTGAAGAACTTCAGCTAAATATTATAAGACCATATATCAATAAAGATCTGCAGTCTAAAAAGGGCCCTTTTCAAATTTGAAACTAATTCTTTTATATACTCACTGTCATTAGAAAAGTCATTGGAAAAGTCTTTGTAAAGTAAATGTGAATCATTTGTCTAGTAGAGAGAAGATGAGGACATGAACTACAACAGAGGCCACTGAGAGGTCACAGAAAGAAGAAATTTACATTCTGCATAAGAACCTCATATACCCAGTGATTTATCAAATACTGTGCACACATTGAGTCACAATGCTGTCACTATCTGCAAAGATATTACTGCTAACAAAGAAAAAGTTAACTTGGCATTGCAAAATATGTTAATGAGTTAAAATAATAATTACTGATAATTTTGGAATTTTATATAAACATGAGTTTATTGACCACATACACTAGATTATATTGTACAGCCATGCACTGCATAGTGACTTTTAAGTCAATGATGTACCACACATACAATGTTAAGTATGATTATATTGTCCAGTGACATCATGGCCAATATGGTTAATGTAAGTATATTTTAGGATGTTAGCACAGTGTTGAAGTCACTTCATGACACATATCTCACAACATACTCCTATGTAACTGTATGTCATCTTTACATATAGAATATTTCTATGTAGATACATAGATGCATAAATAGAGATTATGATGCAGTGAATAGGAGCTATCACCTTTTAATTGCTGGAAAGATTATAGTTCTGAGTAGCTAACTAACTTGTAACAGGTCACTTTTTTAGGAAGCTAATGACACCCTGTGTTCTCATTCTGGTTTCAGGTATCTTTATATTTTCCTGATGCATTTTCATTTGATTCTTCTGGCAAACAATGAAGAGGAAGTAAACAAATATGAAAACAGTTGGCCCTTCCTAAGTGAAAGAAATGGTTAGAGAGAGTGAGTGAAAAGTAACATTAAATCCTCTCTGATATTCTGAAAGAACTGACGCACCTCCCAAAGTGAGCAATATACACCTTTTTCACTGTTAGACTCAGAGCCACTGTCTGCAAAAAATATTGAATAAACACCCCAAACTATAAATATGGTATCTGCCTGGGCATCAACTCAAAAATGGAAAACTAAAGAAACCTTATTCAAGTTTATTAGATACATTTTTTACCCAAGATGAAATCTCTATGGCCCTCTATACTGTAAATCTCATAGGAGACAGCTGCACTTTGCCTTTTTTTATAAAACAAACTATCAGACAACGGTGATAACAAAATAAGAGATGGTGAATACATCATCTTCCACAAAACAGAGTCAATTACTCCTGGCTTTGTGTATGAAAAAATATGAAAATGATAACATCTTTCACCATCCCATTTCCAAACAGCTAAGGAAAAACAACTGCTTGAAAAATCTATTTCATTCTGAGGAATAGAAAATAAAATTTGCATTCAAGGTAGTGCCTTAAACATATATTGTGTGCAATTTCATTTGCAGGCTCAGATGTAATATTTTTAAATAAAAACTTGATTACTTAAATCTATAAAATAATTGAGTGCTTTATAATTTTCTATAAAAATGTTCACATGTATTTCACTGGCGCAAACTATCAATTGAACATGTAATTTCTTATATATAACTTATTTTCTTTATTATTAAAATATGGCATATACTTTGACATTTAATGTATGCAACCTTATTCCTAGATGTAGGCTAAAGAGCTCATAGAAATTTTTCTACAACACCAAAATATTTAGGAAACTTATTGTTTACTTTTCAATCCCCAGTATCAAGCAAAAATGTTGGCGTTATGGAAGACCATATATTTTTTGCAAAAGAAAACTCACATAAGGGCCAATGCTGTGGCATAGCAGGTTAAACCACAATGCCTGCAGTCCTAGCATTCCATATGGGTACCAATTCAAGTCCTGGCTGCTCCACATCCTATTTGGCTCCCTGCTAATACACCCGGGAAAGCAATGAAGATGGCCCAAGTACAGGACCCAGCACGCATATTGGAGACCCACAAGCAGCTCCTGGCTCCTGGCTTCAGCTTGGCCCAGCCTTGGCTGTTGTGGCCATTTGGGGAGTAACTAGCAGATAGAAGACCTCTGTCTCTTCATCTCTCTATATATAACTTGGCCTTTCAAATAAATAAATCTTAAAAAAAATAATAGAGTAAAAATGAAATTGTGTAGTTATCAAAAAATGTAGGAACCACTAATCTGAATTTAGTAACAGCCATAAATTATAAAATAATATGAATTTTGTAAATAGAGTATGGTTTGCTTATCTGAGTAACCAGTATTCAAGAGTAAAAGAGGAGTATGGGTATTACATGGAAAAATGGTAGATTTTATTATTTGAATAACATTCATGTAAAATTGTCAATAGCAAAACACAAACTATAACTAATAGTTTTTCATGAGTATGTGAACTTTAGCAGTGAATATGTGCCATAGCAGTCAGATTGTCTGTTGGGATTCCATATGCCATACTGGAGTGGCTGAGTTCAAATCTCAGCTTCACTCCCAATTCCAGTTTCCTGCTAATGCACACTTCTGGAAGCAGCAAATGATGACTGAAGTATTTAAATCCCCGCTATCTATGTGGGACATCTGGACTAAATTACCTTGGCTTAGGCCTGGCCCATGCCTAGCCCATTGTAGTTAATTGGTCAGTGAACCAATGAATGGTGCTCTTTCTGTGTGTCTGACTTTCTATTTTTCTCTCTCTCTAACTCTCTCTCTCTTTCTCTCTCCCTCTTTCTCTTTGGTCACTATCTCTGCCTCTCAAATAAATTAAATAAAAATATATAAAAACATTTTATTTAGAAATATTATGTTACTAATTTATCTATAAAGTTTAGTGACACTGAAGGAAAAGATAACTCAAACTATTTCTATCCAATTATGCAGATACAGATGTTGAATATGATAAGTTGGCATAAACCAGCTGCTATTCTTGAATGATAGATTTGACACACAAGGGCCTCATTATATAAGTGAATCACAACATAGTATCATAAAAAGCAGATTGCAAACTAATCCAGATGTGTACATTTTAACTAAGCAACTAAGTCTCAGCCAATCACAGCAGTCGACCCTAAAGCGAATTCCAGGCTGAAGCCTACCAAATTATGCCCAAATAAGATAAGGCCCAGATAACACTAGTCAGGTCTGTCTGCCCCATCTTTCTGGTAAAAAACAAAAGTAGCTCACCACATTGTAAAAGAGATCATTGAGAACTTTTTCTGGTGTGGCATGCTGCCAGTTTCTAGAAACCGTGTCTTGCATAAGTACAATTTGTTAAGTTGAAGTAGTCTTCAGTATTTTCTTAAACACGAAACTTTATGTAATAGACTATCAACTAGAATTCTTACAAATTTTGAAATTGTCTTAGTATTTGTATGTACATATAAGCTGAAAAATGTGGGTTTCTTAGTCACTAATTAAAACTGTAGATATTCTTCTGGATATGAATTAATATTTCCTATACTAATAAAGCTATTCAGTTGGGCATAACCCCGCATTTATATAAAATCTCTTGTCCTGGAACACATGGAGAGATATGGGGCAGATAAGATTTAACAGTAGAAACTAAAAATTCAACCAATAAAATTGAATTCATTCTACTAATATACCAGAAATTATTCATGCTGAGAAAATGTGCATTCATTCTAATAATGACTGTGCTTAATATCATTTTTACTAAAGCTATTCACATTTTAAAATATCTCTTTTGTGTTAAAACAGTTGGTATAATATTAGTTTTTAGGATATACAGCATCCAAAAGGCAAAGCAAGCAAACTCAGAAAGGATGAAGTTCATAAACCTAATTGAGAAATAATTTGAAGTGACTGAGAAATATTGTGTTAAGAAAGATTAATTTTAATGGTGCTCACCATGGTCAATAAAAAAAAGTTACTTGATATCACAAAGAGAGAGGATATTTTAACAAAAACTGTTTATGCATTAATTTAAACAAGACTATGTTCTTGTATTTTGTAAGAATACAAATACTGAGTAGATTAAAAACACATAATGCTTCATCATTAAGCTAAAAAGGCATTTGATGTTTAGAAAACTAAATCAATTTAATAAAATCAGAGAACATCCAGACAATGCCATAAAATATTTACAAAAACTAGGTTGTCTAGAAAGGGAAATGACATATAAGAAAAATGGGTTTGACAGAGTTTTGTGTATACAAATTTCAATATAAAGAGAAAAGAATATTTCACAGGCAACCAAGGGATTGGAAGCAATACATTTAAAATCATACCATTTCATAAGTTAAGTAGAACAGACCATATTCAGTCTTCTGTGTTACAGAGAAAAATGAGCTCGAGATGATATACATATTCTCTCTTTTTAATATGTGAAATATTTGTTGAAGTACAAATCGACTGTATGTGGGAACACAGCACCATGTAATTCTTAACAGTGAAAGATTGTTGCCAGCAACTGAGAAAGCAGAGCCAGATAGATAACAAATATGGGATTCATTATGAAGCTACTAGTTATTTCTGTATTGTTTTTAATGAAAATATTTAAAATGTCTATTTTTCTCAAGAATCTGTATATTTTTGATATCTTCCTTTTATCTAGATAGTAAATACCTTAATTTCATCTCTGTCTCTAAAACAAATATGCTCAGATCACCTACAGGCATGTCACTATACTCAATCTTCCATACAATATGTACTAAAATTGCATCCTTGGATGTACAAAATATCAGGGCAAAGGAACACATGTAAAGGTAGTCAACACACATATCAAAATATGAAGGCACACACACATAAAAGATAACTTCATGAACAAAGAAGCCTCTATATTTTAATAACTGATTTTCTTTTCACCCATCTGACAATGACATCACTGAGTTTGTCCCAAAGATCAGTTTGTCATAGACATTAAGCTAAGTAAAAACTGCAAGGATACAGGCAATCAAAAAACTTAGATGAAGCAGAAAGAATTGTGGGGGATGAAGGACAATGTTCTGAGTTCTAATTCACTATTTAATATTATTTATTAATGTGTGTGAATCATGCTTAGTGTTCATTTTATAGAACAGGCATTAATGATCACAATGTCTTAGCAAATTTTTGTTAAGTATTATTGTGTTTGAGTTGGAATCAAGACTCACATACAGTTTGTAAAATTCTCATCCTCTTCCACAGTACCACACTAACACTCATTATAAATGTGGCTCTCACATACTGATTAAAGTGCTTCTTGGGATAGATATTTGGTCTAGTGGTTAAGAAGTGGTAAAGATGCCTGCATCTCATGTGAGATGCTTGGGTTCAATATCCACACCGGGCTACTGGCTTCAGCTTTCCACTAATCCAGCCACTAAGAGGAAAGAGCGATGGATCAAGTAATTGGATTCCTGCTTCCATGTGAGACACCTGGATTGAGTTTCCAGCCCCCAGTTTCAGATTTGGCTTGGTTCCAGTCCTTGCAGTCATTTGGGGAGTTATCTAGCACATGGGAGCTCACTCTTTCCCTTCTCTCTTTCTCTTCTTTGTTTCTCTGTCTCTTTCTCTTCGTTAAAATAAGTTTAAAAACTTAAAAATACTCCTCAAATCTTCTTACATGCTATATATCTAATGTCACTATTGAGAATTCATTCTATAAATAATATGAGCAAAAGTAAATATTGTGAAATTGGAAAATTATAACAGCATTCATAACTTATACTACATGCTATTTTGTTTTAGACATAATAAGATTTGCTTTAGAGATGCATAGATTTTCTGACAGTAGCATACTTTACAGTTCTAAAGTACTCAAAAGAAGTGACACTGAAAATCACATTTCTTTATGAATAGAATTTCATGTCCAAAATAAAGAACTACATAGTTGAGAAAATATTTTCCAAGAAAAGGCTCATTGACAGTTTAAAAAATGCTTTATATCATTGGCAAAGTGAAATATTATATTCTAGTATTTAATACATATTTATTTTAACAGGTATATGAAGATATTCTTAGCACTACTAATCATAATGAAAATGCACTTTAAAACTCACAATGAGGCTTCATCTGACACCTGGTAAGATGGCTATTATCCAAAAGACAAAATATAACAAATGCTAGCAAGGATATGGAGAAAAGGGGACCCTCATACAATGCTATTGAGAATGTAAATTACTACAACTGATATGGAATGCTATAGAGGTTCTTCAGATACTAAAAATAGAACTATCATATGACCAAGAAATGTCTCTTAGTATTGTACAGTTAAACAAAATAAGGTCAGCACATTGGAGACACTCACATGTTCATTGCAGGATTATTCACAGTAGCTAAGATACAGAGTCATCCTGAGTGTCTATCTAACAACAGATAAACAATTAAAGAAAATACTTAATATACTTGTGTGTTATGGAATACCAATCAGCTTTAAATGAAGAAAAAATCCTGTTATTTGCAACAACATGGTTATACCTAATGGACTTTATAAATGTGAAAAAAAAATCAGACCATTCAAAGGCAAAATCTTCAGGATTTAGTATAGACATTGAGTTGAAAACCTAGAAGCAGAAGGTGGAAAGGTGGTTATCAGGAGTTGGGGAATGTGGAGGAGACAGATGTGGTTAAAGTGTACAGAAGAGTAGGTAGGCAGTAGGAATATGTTCTGATGAACTGTAGTATAACAGGGTGAGCATAGATGACTATAGTGTATTTTATACGTGAACATTGCTACCAGGGTAAATTTTAAAGGACTCACCATAATTGTATGTAGGTAACTCACATCTTTCCCAGATTGCTTTAACCATATCAGATGTATACACATGCAAAAAATCACATTATAATGCAAATCTATGTTATTTTGTTAGTTGTACCTTAATAAATTTAATTAAAACTAATAACATAAATAAATAAATAAATTTTAAAAAGTAAAATAAATGTTGGAAAGATACAAATTATATATATTGCCATATTCACCATATTTAGCCTATCCCAAAGAGATATTTAATGAAAACAGAAACAAAGTTTGAAAGCAACTTTTCATTTGAATATATGCCCCTAATAAACATAGCATTATGAACATTTGTTCCAGAAGCATATATAGAAGAAGTGCCAAGCAAAATTATCTAACAAAAGCTAACAAAGGATTCTGGAGCAGACAACAAACAGAAATATTTTTCTGAATAACCTGTTCCAAATCTTGTGTTTGATTGTGGATTTGACAATGAATAATCCACAGTATCTGCACAGAACTGTCAATGTATGTATACAGAATTCTTGAGGATTTGCAAAATTGGTATCTTAAATCTTTTCTTAATCAGAACAATGAAAATACAATTAAATGCATTGATGTGAACATATATAAATATATGAACTATATATGATGGTATAAAAAATCTGCAGAAAAATGAATTAAAATATATTTAAGATTTTTTTATTCATTAGAAAGTCATAGTTACTTGGAGAGAAGGAGAGACAGACAGAGATGGGGGGGGGGTGAGAGAGTGAGAGAGAGAGACAGATTGATTTTTCCACTGCTGGTTCACTCCCCAAATGATTGCAATGGTTAGGTATGGGCCAGACCAAAATCAGCAGCCAGGAGCTTTATCCGGGTCCTCCACATAGGAGGCAGTGGCCAAATGCATGGGCCATATTCTGCTGCTTTTCTCAGGTCATTAGCAGGGATCTGGATCAAAACTGGGGCAGCCAGCACATTAATTGGTACCAATATAGATTATTGGAGTTGTAGGAGGTGGTTTTACCCACTGTGCCACAATGCCAGCCCCAGTCGATGTCTATTTTTGAAAAAAAAAATAGAATTTTGTGAATAAAACTTTTTCTGTTTCAAAAAGATCATGAAAAGTGTGTATTATGAAACCAGTATGCATTTATTTAAAAAATTTACACCAAAGCAAACTTATCTTTTAATACTATTTTCCACAAACTTTTCATCCATCCTCAGGCACAGACACACACACACACACACACACACACACCTACATACATAAATATGCACAATTTTAACATGTCTAGAAAGATTTTTCCACTTCAGCTAGTTATAATGTCACCGTTTTTGAGAAGGGAAGTTAGTATGTTCCTGATATGTGTACAATAATCTCTGAGCAACTTTAAAAATTTATTTTTCAAACACTGCATTTACTGAAGTTTCTTTGTTAACTTTCTCAGGCTAATTAATTGCTCCCTCTTCCATTTCTTTAACATTTAGGATATATTTCATTATTCTATTTTTCATAACTTTATAATAGGTAATGACATCTCTTTTATAGCAAATTAAAGAGAGTGACAGTGATGGAAAATATATAACTAAAAGAATCAACAAGGTCTCACCTTCATGAATTGCTTTAATTTACTCTGGTTGAGTGTCTTTTTTATTGTTTTAGCATGCAGAGTTTATTTTTATCAGTTTCTTAAGGTTAAACTGAATACAGAAATATTGACTTATAATAACCCAACTTACAGACGATTGACACATAAATTAAATCATCTAATTAATTAATTTGCAACATAAGATAAGTGCAAATTTTAGAGCAGACAATATCCATGATAAACCATACTTGATGCTATTTTTTGGGCAAAAAATCAGCCAGATAGTAAGACTCTGCTTTCCAGTTTTGACAGTATATCTGTGAGGAGCTTACTCACACTGATTGGTATGCTAAATACAAATCTTTGGTTTCTTCACTCAAATTTTTCAAGTCAAACATTTTATTTATATATCCATCTCTCTATATAAAGATTCTTATTTATATTTCATAACCTCTACTTTCCTTCATTTCTTTCAGTTTTCTTCATTTCTTTCCTGAATTTAAGATTAATTTGCATGTTATATTCTTTGCTGAGTTGATTTTATATTTTGCTTCTTGAATTTTAGCCATCACCTAGATATGTTGTATATACAACAGAATCTAAGCATCGTAGGTGTGTATTTACTGAGTTTTGTCCAATGTTTTGCCTGTGTAACTCAAACAGGTATAATGACATTATTCCATTAAGTTCTCTCCTGTCCTTTCTCAATTAACCCCTCATCTCAAGTAACATTATTGTGATTTTTTTTCTTCACTATAGTTCCATTTTTCCTATACTAGAAATCCTAAAACCAAGTGGTATGTTTCATTTTTCTAAAGCTTTCACTTAGCTTCATGTTTCTAAGATACATCTTAGTTGTCTTGCTTATTAGTACTTCAGATATTTGCACAGTACTCTTTCAGTGTACGGATATACGAGAGTTTATTCTGCTTTTGATGGGCACTCTGGTTGTTCCTAATCTGCACCTATTATCAATAAAGTGGTTATGAACATTATTATACTGATCTTTATATGAGCATGTGTTTTCATATCTTTATGGTAAACTCTAGGAGTAAAGTATCAGATTTTAGGGTATTTAATTTTTAAGACATTGTCAAGAGTCTTCTACTTTTATCTACAGTATAAAAGAAGTACTTTTATAGTTTTATGGTAACACTAATACTGTCACTACAAACCATCAACACAATTTGGTGATGCCCTTCTTTCTTAATTGAGTCATTGTACTGCATGTTTACCAGTTTTTCATTGTTATGTTAATTTACATTTCCTTGATGATTAGAGATGTTCAGCACTTTTCATGAAGTTATTGTTCAGTAACACATCTTATTTCATAAGTGTCTGATTTTTTTTTCATTTTATTGGGCTGTTTCTTTTATTTATACTTAGGCTGTAAGAGTTCTTTATGTCATTCGCACTGTACTTTCGTCTGATGTATGTTTTGAAAATATTTTCTTCCTGTCTGTGCCTTGCACATTTATTTTCTCAGCATTGGTTTTGCTTTTGGATGAACAGAATTTTAATACCTGGTTAAGCGTAATTTATTAGGGTCAGTGCCAGAGCTATGCTGGATTCTCGGTGTACATCATATGGGTTTAGACACATGTATAATGACTAATATTCATTATTTTAGTATCATATAGAATTGTCTCACTGCCCTTAAATTCTTCTCTACTCCACCAGTTTAAATCCTGAGACTCACTGATCTTTTTACTGTCTCTATAGAATGTCAGAGTGTTGGAATCATAGACTATGTAACCTTTGCAAACTGGCCTTTATCACTTACTAATATGCACTTAATATTTTCCCAGGTCTTTTAATATCTTGATAGCTGTCTTTTAACCATTGCATAGTATTTCATTATAGGTACCATAGTCTATCAATCCATTCACTCACCAAAGACATCTTAGTTGCTTTTAAGGTTCAGGAATTAGGAATAATTCTGCTATAAGCATCTGTGTTCAGATTTTCCCATGGACATATGCTTTTAACTCCTTGTGTAAATACCAATAATCATGATTGTTAGTTCATATGGAATGAGGATGCTCCATTTTCTTTTTTTTTTTTTTTTTAACAGGCAGAGTGGATAGTGAGAGAGAGAGACAGAGAGAAAGGTTTTCCTTTGCCATTGGTTCACCCTCCAATGGCCACCACAGCTGGTGCGCTGCGGCTGGCGTACCGCACTGATCCGATGGCAGGAGCCAGGTGCTTCTCCTGGTCTCCCATGGGGTGCAGGGCCCAAGCACTTGAGCCATCCTCCACTGCACTCCCGGGCCACAGCAGAGAGCTGGCCTGGAAGAGGGGCAGCATGGACAGAATCCGGCGCCCCGACCGGGACTAGAACCCGGTGTGCCGGCGCCGCAAGGCGGAGGATTAGTCTAGTGAGCCACGGCGCCAGCCGAGGATGCTTCATTTTCTAAGAAAATGCTAAACTATAATCCAATGTGGCTGTGCTATTTTACATTTTTACCATCAAAATTAAGTGTACTTGTAGTACTATGTGCTACCCAGAATTTAGTGCTGTCAGTGTTCTAGGTTTTGGCTTTCCTAGTAGATGTGTGGTATGTTTTGTATTAATTTGCATTTTCTGGTGACATAAAATGTGGAGGATCTTTTTGTATGTTCATTTGCCAAATGCATATCTTCATTGATGAGGTGTCTGGTAATTTCTTTGGCCCATTTTCAGTCGGGTTGGTTGTTTGGTCATTGTTAAGTGTTAAATATTCCTTGTATATTTGGGATAGCACACCTGTGTTAGAAGATATTTTGCCAATATTTTTTCTACTTGAGTTTGTCCATTTATTCTTTACAAGCATGTTTTCACTGAGCAAAAATTCTTAATTTTAATGAAATCCAACTACTGAGTAATTTTCAATATTTGCTTGCATTAAATGTGTGTGGGGGTATGTGTGTGTTTGTACGTGTGTGTTGCCTCTGGAAACATCAGATGGAATCACCCACCAGAGAGGCATACCCCATCCCCCTGTCATGGGTGTTAGGAGTTTTCTCTCATCTTAATCAGTTCATGAATTGAACTAATTTGGGACTTAATTTAAATTTGACCATGTCTGATTTATTTCTGCTCCTTGATTCTGTTCTTTCTAATGGAGAACCCACCAGTTCCCTAATTCATTAACGCTCAAGGACTATTCTTCAGCAGATTGGAGCTAAGTTTTTGTCTTCTTGGTTTATACACCTGTAAATTCTATCTAACATCTTGAGGTCAACTGTGTGTGTGTTTACGTGTGCGTGTGTTTGTTGCAACTTTTCTCCAGCAGACCTTTATCTTCAAGCATCTCAAGGCACAAAAAATTTTACACTTCTGCTCTGCCTTTTCTTGTGTTCATGTTTCTGCCCACCAGCTACACCATACCAGAAAGCTAATGGGTTATCACTATTTTGTGTTTGGGGCTTTTCTAGATTTCAATCAGTCATGCTAGAGTTACAAGTCACAGATTTGATAATTCTCCACCAGTTTCAATTTCCCTCCATTGGGTCCCACTGTTTAGCCCAGCATGATCCTCTGTACAACATCAACTCTGAGAAGATGGCTGAGTGTTTTCTTTTTTATTTATATATTTATTTGAAACTCAGAGTTACAGAGAGGCAGAGGCAGAAACAAAGAGAGAGAGAGAGAGAGAGAGAGGTCTTCCATCCCTGGTTCACTCTCCGATTGGCCGCAATGGCTGGAGCTGCACCAATCCAAAGCCAGGAGCCAGAGGCTTCTTCTGGGTCTTCCATGTGAGTGCATGGGCCCGAGGACTTGGGCCATCCTCCACTTCTTTCCTGGGCCATAGAAGAGAGCTGGATCAGAAGCAGAGCAGCTGGGACATGAACAGGTGCCCATATGGGATGCCAGCGCTGCAGGCGGCGGCTTTACCCGCTATACCACAGCGCCGGCCCTGATGACTGGCTATTTTCAAAAATTTCTTTACTATTAGGAATTTTTGCTCACAGCGATTTTTAGTTTATTCCAATTTTTACTTACATGAGTCAGAGAGAGAAAAGGACAGAAAGAGACAGAGACAGACAGAGTTTCTATCCACTGGTTTATTCCCCAACTGCCTGTACTGCATTGAAGCTGGAGAGGGATGGGGAACAGGCCCAAAGCTTGGAGCCTTGAACACAATGTAGGTTTTCCACTTGTGGCAGAAAAACCAATTACTGAAGTCATCACCTGGTGCCATTCAAGGTCAGCTTCAGTGGGATGCTGAAGTCTGGAGCCAGAGGTGGGCAAGGCACACAGGCACTTTGATTTGAGATACCGGCATCTTAACCAGGGCCTTAACTGACAGGCCACACACATTTTTTGATTCCTGCAGTTTTAGCTTTTCTAAACTCTGTTACTTCTTTGGGTCTGTAATGATTTTAAAATATAGTTTTTCATTTTTTCAAGATATTTTATGTGTAACATAACCTATTTATCAGATGCCAAAGTTAATGGCATTAATTGACTGTTTTCTTCATTTTTTTCACTTGTATACCTGGGGAATTTTCATTGAATGGTAAACATTATATATTAAAAAAATGTAGAGGCTCTGAATGATGTTACCTTCCAGCCTAGATTTACTTTGATTGTGACACAAAGTACAAGGGTAAATGTACCACAATTCAGTGTGAATTTGGGCTGATTTGAATCTGAATTCTATCTTTTAAGAGCATATTTGTCTCTACTTTGTATTTACTCCAGGAGGTTGCTCTTTAGGGGAAACAAATGAAAGTTTCACCATGTTTCAGGTTCCGTTCTCTTTGGTTGCACCTGGACTCTGACTGTTTATATTGATGCCAAAGTTCTCCTCAGCTTCTAAGTCTGTAGCCACCATTTACCACTGGGCTTCCCAGAGTTGGATGCGTCTTACAAATCGGCAGACACCTCAAGGGGGAAAGCAATAATGAACGTTGGACTCATTTCCTTGAGTTTGCCTATCGCTGGGATCTTAGTCCTTCAAACTGCAGGTGCCTGGAGAGCTCTAAGGTGCTTTCTTTCCTTTTTTTTTCATTTTACCATTTTTTCCCCTATTTTCCTCAGTTGAAGAAACTGTCCACACTCTCACAGCCAAAGGAAGCAGTATACCCCCAACAGTGTGTAACTTAGGCAAGCTTTCCAGGTCAATAGCTATAACTTACACGGACTGATAAGACACTGGCTAAATTTAGCCTAATCTCTGATATCTGAATCATACTATTTCATGTGTTTTTATCATGCTGTGGGGGTTAAATGGTTACCTAGTTGATTTCAATAGTAGTAAAGTTTTATATTTTCTTTATAATAAATTCCTCTTCATATTCTTTATCAATCAATAGCCATAACCATATCATAAATCTCCTTTTCATATGGAATGGTCGTATTTCAGATAACTAAATACAATAACCATATTCTTCCTCTTATCTCCAGCTCATTCACTTCCTAAATCTTAGTGCATCTGCTTATGAATTTCAAAAATCTCTTGATTCTCCAATTTATGTTAGTATGGATTCTTCCATATTTGTAGTCTATATTAACAAACACAAAAAACATGGTTATTAATTTTGTGCAAATTAATGTCAACATGGACAAACACCATAATATTTTCTCAACTCAAAGATATATTTCATTTTCAAAGATAATCTCACTAAAATATGGAGTGTTGTAATTATGCACCTGCCGTTTTTACCATAAAATGCTGTCACAAAGTTTGTATTTGCAGTCTCAATAAGATTAGCTGGATGCCACATGCCAATTCAGATACCAGTACTCAAATAATTGTGTGCATGTGTGTACGGGGTGGGTACAGAGACAACTATTGGGCTAGAAAATATTTCATTTGAAAGGTAGAGTTACAGAGAGAGGAAGAGAGACAGAGAAAGAGAGATCTTCCATGTGCTGAGAGAGCTTAAAGGCACAGACGCTAAAGAGGAAAAGCATAAATCCAGAAAAATCATAAATCCTCATATAAAAGACCTTTTAGTCTAAGTTGCTACATTCTGATATAGCATATTCAGTTTTCCAAAAATTATATGCATGTTGAAAAGGCAAAAAAAAAAAAAAAGCATACTCTAAAGAAACCAGGCAATCAGCAGAACCAGATGAAAATTTGGCACAGATGTTGGAATCATCAGACCAGGAAATTAAAATAAATTTTACTAATATTGAAAAGATCTTAATTAACAATGTAGAAAGCATGTAGTCAGCATGTCCAGCATATTTAATGCACACAGAGATGGAAGCTGTATGAGAGAAACAAAAGGAAATGCTAGAAATCAAAAACACAATTCACAGTTAAGCACCCATATGAGTACAGACTCAAGTCCTGGGTGCTCCACTACTGATCCAACTCTCTGCTAAGGCCTGCATAGGAGACCCAGATAAAACTCTTGCCTACTGTGTTTGTCCTGGCTCAGTCCTACCCATTGCAATCATTTGAAGAGTGAACCAGCAGATAGAAGAACTCTCTCTTTCCCCCTCCCTCCTTCCCTTCCTTTCACTATCCCCCCTTCTCTGTCACTGTGCCTTTCAAATGAAACAAAATGAATAACAAAATAATTAAAATTAATATTCTTTTAAGAATTTATCAATGGATTTGATACAGCCCAAGAAAGAAATAGAAAACTTGAATATGGATTAATAGAAAATTCTGAAATTGAAAATCAAAAAATAAAATAAAAGAAAAAAGAACAAAATATTAAACAAGTGGGATAATATCAAAGTGGATAAGTTATGAGTGCTTAGGATGTAGGAAAAAAACCCACATAGACAAGAAGAAGTAATCTGAAGTAAGCTTCTCCCCTATGTGAATTAGCAGTTAGAACACTGAAAATCTTAATTTCATAGCATCTCAATTTTCTTTATAAAAATCTACAAAATAACATCAATGATTTTGAGATGCAAATTAGGTAACAGGGATACAAGATGGTTGAATAGGGTGAAGCCACATTGACTGCAGCCACAGTAGGATACAAAAAAGAAGGGAAAAAAAAAAAAAAAAAACAGAAAAAAAGAAAGGAAGAATGGAAAGAAAAGAAGAAAGAAAAGAAGGAAGGAAAAAGAAAAGGAAGGAAGGAAGGAAGGAAGGAAGGAAGGAAGGAAGGAAGGAAGGGAGAGAAAGAAAGAAAGAAAGAAAGAAAGAAAGAAAGAAAGAAAGAAAGAAAGAAAGAAAGAAAGAAAGAAAGAAAGAAAGAAAGAAAGAGAAAGAAAGAAAGAAAGAAAGAGAAAGAAAGAAAGAAAGAAAGAAAGAAAGAAAGAAAGAAAGAGAGAAAGAAAGAAAGACATTTTCAATATCTGACAGAAATATTCATTGGAGACATAAGAGCAACAACAGAAACAAAGTCTCTTTGGGACATGAGCAGAGGACACGCAAGTGGCTGAGGCCAGCCATGCCTTGCACTCAGCTGCTGGCTGGGACTCTCCATTGTTCCAAGTCAAGGTAGGAAGAAGTTAGTGAATGCCCCTCCACCCACAGATTTCACTGAGGGAGCATTCCACAGTTATTCGCTGAGGGGAACTTTAGCCCGGGGAGCTGACTGGAATCTGAGCAATTGTTGCGCTCCAAGGAGGGAAACCCCATTGTCTCCTTTCTCTCCCCAACCCCTGCAGATTGCCAGGCATGGCTGTGAAAGTTACTATTCATTTCTGCACTGCTGCTACCAGAACTCATTAGAGAGAGTCAGAGCAGCTTTTGGGACGGAGGACAGATCCCCTGCATCCTGCGGCTGTGGGAGTTACCAGTCATTAGCCCCAGAGACGTGCTCAGTCTGAGTGGAGTCTTGCCTTAGAGGTAAACATCAATGGGCCTGCACTATGGCATAGCAGGTTAAGCCTCTGCCTGTGGTACCAGCATCCTATATGGGCGCCAGTTCCTGTCCTGGCTCATCCCCTTCCAATCCAACTCTCTGTTAATGGCCTGGGAAAGCAGTGGAAGATGGCCCAACTGCTTGGGCACCTGCACCCATGTGGGAGACCTGGAAGAAGCTCCAGGCTCCTGGCTTCAGACTGGCTCAGATCCGGCCATCTGGGGAATGAACCAGTTGGTGGAAGACCTCTCTCACTCTTTCTCTCTCTCTCACTCCCTATCTCTGTAACTCTGCCTCTAAAATAAATATCTAATGTGGCTCTGTTGGAAGGAATATTTTTTTAAAAAAAGAAGTAAACATCAAAAAATACAAAATACCACCAAGTTCACTAACAGAGCAGGTAAAATCAGTATCCTTTCAAAAAAAAAAAAAGGATAGTTGTTTTTAATCTATCAATACTAATCATGAAAGTAAATGGATTAAATTCAAATGTATGCTAAACTGATCTTCTGTATATAAAGAGAATCGAAAATGAATCTTGATGTGAATGGAAGGGGAGAGGGAGTGGGAAAGGGGAGGGTTGCGAGTGGGAGGGACGTTATGGGGGGGAAGCCATTGTAATCCATAAGCAGTACTTTGGAAATTTATATTCATTAAATAAAAGTTAAAAAAAATTCAACAGTTAATACATAAAAACCTAAGACCCCACTATATGTTGCCTACAAGAAACTCACCATGCAAATAAATATACACATAGACTGAAAGTGAAGGGTTAGAAAAAGATTCACCAGACAAATGGAAATCAAAAATGAGCAAGAATAACTATCTGCATGTCAAATAAAACAGACTTCAAATTTAAAAACCTGTAAAAAGAGACAAAGAAGGATGTATTATTATATTTTCATATTAGGTTTAGTTTTAGCAGGAAAACATAATAATCATAAATATATGTATATATATTACATATATATTATATATATATATAAATTTATATATTCACTCAACACATGACCACTCAGATATACACAGGAAATATTATTAGACCTTAAATGGATAGATAGACTCCAATACAATAATACTGGGTCTGCAACACTCCACTATCATCAAAGGGCAGATTACCAAGACAGAAAATCAATAAAGATACATCGGATTTGAAACATGCAATTGAGTAAATGGCCCTAATAGCATTTACAGGACTTTTCATTCAAAAGCTGCAGAATATACATTATTCTCTCATTAACACACAGAACATTTTCTAGGGTGGACTATATATTAGGTCATAAATCAAGACTCAGCAAATTTATTTTTTTAAAGATTTGCTTATTTATTTATTTGAAAGGCAGAGTTAGAGAGAGAGAGGGAGAGAGAGAAGTCTTCCATTCACTGATTTAATCCCCAGATGGCCACAACTGCTGGAGTTGTCTGATCTGAGCAAGGAGCCAGGAGCTTCTTCCAGGTCTCCCATCCGGGGCAGGGACCAAAGGACTTGACCATCTTCTACAGCTTTCCCAGGCCATAGCAGAGAGATGAATCAGAACTGGGACTCAAACTGGCGCCCATATGGGATGCTGGCACTGCAGGCAGTGGCTTTACTCTCTATGCCATAGTGCCGGCCCCAAGCAAATTTAAAAATACTGAAATCATACTGTGTATCTTCTCAGACCACAAAGGCATAGAACTAGAAATCAACTAGAAGAACAATTGAACACTCATAAATACATGGAAAGTAAGCAATAGGTCATTGAAGAAATTTAAAAAAAAAGAAATTAAAAAGTTTCTTAAAATAATTGAAAATGAAAACACAGCATATCAAAATCTGGGATCCTGCAACAGCAGTTTTAAGAAGGAAGTTTATAACATTACATGGTTACATTTAAAAAAGAGAAATGTCTCAAATAAAAGATCCATTGATGTATCTTGAAGACTAAGGGAAACAGGAACAAACCAAACTCCAAATCAACGGAGGCAAGAAAGAATAAGGATCAGAGCAGAAATAAATGAAATTTATACTAAGAAAACAATATAGAAATCAAAAAAACCAAGAGCTGTTTTTTGAGAAAAGAAACAAGACAAATTAGCCAGACTAACAATGAAAAACAGAGAAATGGCAGATGTCCTAAACAGCACTCTGGCCTCAGAATCAGCCCTTAAGGCATGCGGATCCAGCTGAAAAGCCCATGAGACTATTTCAGGCATGGAAAGCCAAGACACTCTGGGGAAAAAAAAAAAAAAAAAAAAAAAAAAAAAAAAAAAAAAAAAAAAAAAAAAAAAAAAAACCTAAATGAAAGATCTCCGCAAGTGAGATCCCAATGGAAAGAATGGGTCATCAAAGAAGGAGGTACCTTTCTCTGAAGGGAGGAGAGAACTTCCACTTTTACCATGGCCTTGTCTAAATATGATCAGAGTCAGTGAACTCAGGGGACTTCCATAGCCTTGGCAGCTCATGACAAGAGCTAGGGTGATTACTGATGCCATAAACAAGAGTGTTAATTTGTTAAGTCAACAACAGGAGTCATTGTGCACTCACTCCTCAGGTAGGATCTTTGTCCTTAGTGTGCTGTACAATGAGATTTAATGCTATAACTAGTACTCAAACAGTACTTTACACTTTATGTTTCTGTGTGGGAGCAAACTGTTGAAATCTTTACTCAATGTATGCTAAACTGATCTTCTGTATGTAAAGAGAATGGAAAATGAATCTTGATGTGAATGGAAGGGGAGAGGGAGTGGGAATGGGGAGGGTTGCGGGTGGGAGGGACATTATGGGGGGGAAGCCATTGTAATCCATAAGCTGTACTTTGGAAATTTATATTCATTAAATAAAAGTTAAAAAAAAAGAAAAGCAGAGAAATATCTTAAATACATTAAAATAGAGATGACAAAAAAAGACGTTATAACCAATGCAAATTAAGTACAATGGATCATAAGAAACTAATATGAAAAACTATATGCTAGTAAACCTCCCAAAATGTATAAATTACTGAATAAATATAATCTATCAAGATTAAATGAAGATACAGAAAATTTAAGCAGACCCATAACAAGCAATGAGATTGAAGCAGTAATCAAAAGTATTTGATCAAAGAAAAGCTCAAGATGTGATGACTTCACTACTGAATTGTACAAAACACTTAAAGAGCTAACTCCAATACTTTTTAAATTATTCAAAAATATTGAACAGTATTGAATTCTGTAAAACATTTTTATGAGACAAACAGCACTCTGATACCAATACCAAAGACAAAAATGCAAAGAAAACCACAGGCCAATATCCTTAAAGATACATAGGTACAAAGTTTACCAATATAATATTGTCAAACTGTAGAATACAGTGTGAAGATTTCTTCCACAAACTAGAAATAGACTTTCCATATGATAAGGCATTCCCACTATTGATCATATGCCCAAAAGACATGAACAGTCTTTATCAAAGAGATACCTTCATAACATGTGTACATCAACAAAGTTCACACCAACATATCCAATATCAGATGAATGGATTTTAAAAATGGGGTTACATATATATTATATATAGTCTCCACACAATGCAGTATTATTTAGCTACAAAAATGAATGAACTGCTACCACTTGAATCAAAATGCATTCCGCTGGAGGAGATGATGTGTAAATAACTGGACACAGAAAGACAAATACTGCATGTTCTCCCTTGTATGTAGTAGCTAAAATTAGGGGAAAAAATCCAAAATAGAAAAGAATAATGGTTGTGTGTATCAGTATGGCTGCAAACATATTTTTGTTAAAATTTGTTTTATATATTTGTCAAACTAAGTCAACAACAGGAGTCACTGTGTACTTACTTCTCATGTGGGATCTGTCCTTAGTGTGTTGTCCAATGTGAAGTAATGCTATAACTAGTAGTGAAACAGTATTTTACACTTTTTGTTTCTGTGTGGTGCAAACTGATGAAATCTTTACTTAATATATACTAAATCGATCTTCTGTATATAAAGATAATTGAAAATGAATCTTGATGTGAATGGAATGGGAAAGGGAGCGGGAGATGGGAGGGGTGTGAGTGGGAGGAAATTACGGGGGGGGGGGGAGAAGCCATTGTAATCCATAAACTTTACTTTGGAAATTTATACTTACTAAATAAAAAAATAAAAAAATAAAAAGAATGCTTTACTGCTAGAGGTTTAATGATCTGTGATTATTTTAAAATTTACTGCATATGGGTGAAATGGTCATCTTTCTAGTCAATTGTTATTTATAGTGCTTGCCTGTATTACTGATGTATTTGACAGAGCATTAAACCCTTGACTGTAATGTTAAAATATGTTATCTCAAAAATTAGAAAAGAATGAAGGAAGGAAGGAAGGGAGGGAGGGAGGAAAAATGAAAGAAATATAAAAGAAGGAAAGAAAGAAGAAAGGAAAGAAGGAAGGAAAGAAGAAAGGAAGGGAGGGAGGAAGGGAAGGAGGGGGGGAGGGAGAAAGGGAGGAAGGGTGAGAGAGAGAATAGGAGAGGTTATGAAGCAGTGAATGTCATTATGTTCAATGTAATACCAATCAAAATACCAAAGACAATCTTCTCAGATCTGGAAAAAAAGATGCTGAAATTCATGTGGAGACACAGGAGACTTCCAAAAGCTAAAGCAATCTTGTACAACAAAAACAAAACTGAAGGCATCACAATACCAGATTTCAGGACATACTACAGGGCAGTTGAAATAAAAACAGAATGGTACTGGTACAGAAACAGATGGATAGACCAATGGAACAGAATAGAAACACCAGAAATCAACCCAAATTTCTACAGACAAGTTATATTTGATCAAGGATCTAAACCAATTCCTGGAGCAAGGACAGTCTATTCAACAAATGGTTCTGGGTAAACTGGATTTCCACGTGCAGAGGCATGAAGCAAAACCCTTACCTAACCTTACACAAAAACCCACTTAACATGGATTAAAATTCTAAATCTACAACCCGACACCATCAAATATTTAGAGAACACTGGAGAAATCCTGCAAGATATAGGCACAGGCAAAGACTTCTTGGAAAGGACCTGAAGCAAAGGCAGTCAAAGCCAAAATTAACATTTGAGATTGCATCAAGTTAATAAGTTTGTGTACAACAAAAGAAACAGTCAGGAAAGTGAAGAGTCAACTGACACAATGGGAAAAAATATTTGCAAACTATGCAACAGATAAAGGGTTGGTAACCAGAATCTACAGAGATCAAGAAACTCCACAAGAACAAAACAAGCAACCTACTTAAGAGATGGGCCAAGGACCTCAATAGACATTTTTCAAAAGAGGAAATCCAAATGGCCAACAGACACATGGAAAAAAGTTAAAGATCACTAGCCATCAGGGAAATGCAAATAAAAACTACAATGAGGTTTCACCTCACCCCAGTTAGAATGGCTCACATTCAGAAATCTACCAACAACGGATACTGGCAAGGATGTGGGGAAAAAGGGACACTAACCCACTGTTGGCAGGAATGCAAACTGGTAAAGCCACTGTGGAAGTCAGTCTGGAGATTCCTCAGAAACCTGATTATAACCCTACCATTCAACCCAGCCATCCCACTCCTTGGAATTTACCTAAAGGAAATTAAATTGGCAAACAAAAAGGCAGTCTGCACATAAATGTTTACTGCAGCTCAATTCACAATAGCTAAGACCTGAAACCAACCCAAATGCCCATCAACAGTAGAATGGATAAAGAAATTATGGGACATGTACTCTATAGAATACTATACAGCTGTAAAAAGCAATGAAATCTGGTCATTTTCAACAAAATGGCAGAATCTGGAAAACATCATGCTGATTAAAATAAGCCAGTCCTATGCTCAAGCTGTCTTACCTCAAATGGTAGAGTTAGAAATATACCAGGCATGGCCCAGGTGCTTGGGCCCTGCACCCCATGGGAGACCAGGAAAAGCACCTGGCTCCTGGCTCCTGCCATCGGATCAGCGCGGTGTGCCGGCCGCAGCGCGCCGGCCGCGGCGGCCATTGGAGGGTGAACCAACGGCAAAGGAAGACCTTTCTCTCTGTCTCTCTCTCTCACTGTCCACTCTGCCTGTCAAAAAAAAAAAATAATAAATAAATAAATAAATAAATAAGAAATATACCAGGCGATTCCAATTCAATCCCATCAAGTTGGCATGTACCAATGCCATCTCACTAGTCCCAGTGATCAATTTCTGTTCACAATTGATCATAATGATTGGACTAAGAACCGAAGTGATCACATAAACCAGAATAGTGTCTGCAAATACTAGCTGATAGAATAAAAAAGGGAGAGAACGATCCAACATGGGAAGTGAGATACACAGCAGACCCATAGAATGGCAGATGTCCTAAACAGCACTCTGGCCTCAGAATCTGCCCTTAAGGCATGTGGATCCGGCTGAAAAGCCCATGAGAGTATTTCAGGCATGGAAAGCCAAGATACTCTGGGGAAAAAAAAAAAAAAAAAAAAAAAAACCTAAATGAAAGATCTCCGCAAGTGAGATCCTAATGGAAAGAACGGGTCATCAAAGAAGGAAATACCTTTCTTTGAAGGGAGGAGAGAACTTCCACTTTGAACATGGCCTTGTCTAAATATGATCAGAGTTGGTGAACTCAGGGGGCTTCCATAGCCTTGGCAGCTCATGACAAGAGCCTAGGGTGATTACTGATGCCATAAACAAGAGTGTCAATTTGTTAAGTCAACAACAGGAGTCATTGTGCACTCACTCCTCATGTAGGATCTCTGTCCTTAGTGTGCTGTACATTGAGATTGAATGCTATAACTAGTACTCAAACAGTATTTTTCACTTTATGTTTCTGTGTGGGAGCAAACTGTTGAGCTCTTTACTTAATGTATGCTAAACTTATCTTCTGTATATAAAGAGAATCGAAAATGAATCTTGATGTGAATGGAAGGGGAGAGGGAGTGGGAATGGGGAGGGTTGCGGGTGGGAGGATGTTATGGGGGGGAAGCCATTGTAATCCATAAGCTGTACTTTGGAAATTTATATTCATTAAATAAAAGTTAAATAAAAAGAAATAAGCCAGTCCTAAAGGGACAAATATCATATGTTCTCCCTGATCGGTGACAACTGACCGGCACCAAAAAGGAAACCTGTTAAAGTAAAATGGACACTGTGAAAAACAGTGACTTGATAAGCCCTTGTCCTGACTGCTGATGAACAACTTAATACTTTATCCATTTTAGTATTTTTTGTCCTACTTAATAATATTGGTTGAACTCTGTAATTAACACATAATTATTCTTAGGTGTTTAAATTTAACTGAAAAGTGATCTCTGTTAAATGTAAGAGTGGGAATAAGAGAGGGAGGAGATGTACAGTTCGGGACATGCTCAATCTCACTTGCTGCAAATGGTAGAGGTAGAAACGTGCCAGGGGATTCCATTTCAATTCCATCAAGTTGGCATGTACCAATGCCATCTCACTAGTTCAAGTGATCAATTTCAGTTCAAAATTGATCATAATGATACGATTAAGAGTCAAAGAGACCACATAAACAAGACTGGTTTTTGCTAATAATATCTGATAGTATTGAGAAGGAGAGAACAATCCAACATGGGAAGCAGGACATACAGCAGACTCATAGATGGCAGATGCTCTAAACAGCACTCTGGCCTCAGAATTAGCCTTTAAGGTATTCAGATCTGGCTGAACAGCCCATGAGAGTATTTTAGGCATGAAAAGCCAAGACACTCTGGGGAAAAAAAAAAAAAAAAAAAAAAAAAAAAAAAAAACCTAAACGAAAGATCTCTGTGAGTGAGATCCCAGTGGAAAGAACGGGCCATCAAAGAAGGAGGTACCTTTCTCTGAAGGGAGGAGAGAACTTCCACTTTGACTATTATCTCGTTTAAATAAGATCAGAGTCAGCGCACTCAAAATGCTTCCATAGCCTTGGAAACTTATGACAAGAACCTAGGGTGATTACTGATACCATAAACAAGAGTGTCAATTGTTAAATCAACAACAGGAATCACTGTGCACTTATTCCTCATGTAGGATCTCTGTCCTTAATGTGTTGTACAATGTGAATTAATGCTATAACTAGTACTCAAACAGTATTTTACACTTTGTGTTTCTGTGTGGGTGCAAACTGTTGAAATCTTTACTTAATTTATACTAAATTGATCTTCTGTATATAAAGAGAATCGAAAATGAATCTTGATGCGAATGGAATGGGAGAGGGAGTGGGAGATGGGAGGGTTGCGGGTGGGAGGGAAGTTATGGGGGGGAACTATTTTAATTCATAAACTGTACTTTGGAAATTTATATTTATTAAATAAAAGTTAAAATAAATAAATAAATTTTATTTTATTTTACTCAACTTACCTAAAGGAATAGAATGTTAAAAAAATATAGAGAGGATTGATTAGATGATCTAACTGAAAAGTACTTCATTTATCTAATTTTGACATAATCTTATAGCATTGTTATTTGAAGAGAGTTACATTTTTAAAAAATTGTATTTGTATCACTACAAAATGGACATGCTAATATTGTTCTTGGATACATAAGTGTGAGAATAAACACACAACAGACTATTTTCTTTTGGGTGAGGGTGTGAGAGGGATTTCATAGTTCTTACAAATTTCTATGTAATACTTGCACCATGGCCATTTTCAAGCTACCATTTGATTTTGACTAGATCACAAAAGTTCTGAAATATTTTTAAAGGTTAATTTTTTTTATTTGAAAGTCAGAGTTATAGAAAGAGCGAAAGACAGACTGAGAGGTCTTCCATCTGCTGGTTCATTCCCCAAGTGGCTGCATCTGCTAGGGCTAGAGCCAGGATGAATCTAGGTTCCAGGAGCTTCATCAGGGTCTCCTAGGTGCGGGGCAGAAGCCCAAGAAATTGGACCATTTTCTGCTTCTTTCCAATGCTATTAGCAGGGAGTTGGATGGAAAATGGAACAGCTGGCACATTAAATGGTGCCCATAGGAGCTGCTGGCATTGCAGGCGATGGCTTTACCTGCTACAGCGCAATGCTGGCCCCAAAAGTTCTGAAATTTTGATTCTCATGAGGCAGTACACATCTGACACGTTAACATTTCACATGCATATTTTTTAAACCCTTCCCTTCCCAGTTTATTCCATCTGACAATAATCCTAGACCTCCACTTATTTGTGTAATTTGTAGGTTGATCATTGGTTATTGATAGTGTAGATTATCATTTACGTAAGAAAAATATTCACCTTTGGATAAAATAGAGGTCATCATGCTCTATGAGTATCGTGTTAGCTCAGCTTAAAATATGGGGTTTGGATCCTTTCTTTAAATATAATTCAGTTAAGTAATCAGAAAAAAAAGAAAATAACATTCCTGCAGGCATCAGCTTTAAAATATTTTTTTTTATATTTCACATTTCATGGCTGAGAACATATAATAAAGTAAAATGGAGGAGTATGATATACTTAAAAGGAAAAACTGCTTACTTTATACAAGAATTTTACCTGATGGTTTTATCAACATAGAAAATTTGAAGCATAAAAAATTCAGGTATGTCTATCTAGACTAGTTCTGTGTTGCTAATAGAGGTCTCCAGGAACACACCATGGATGTCTTGTGCCATTTTTGCTGAAATTTGCTTTGAAGGATCAACTTCCTAATTTGTGCAGAACCCCTAAAACAGAAGACTTGTTTCAAAGTATTAGCTTGAGGGTGCCTGAGAATTAACAGAAGAAGTTCAATTTTGCACTTGAATTCTGTATCTTGGCATGGGGATAATTTCTTCTGTGTCCCTTTATAGGCTTGTATTTTTTAATATTCAATATTACTCTCCCTGGGAAAAAAAGCACACCAGAGAGAAACATGAAGCATGCCTTCTGTTCTCTAATAAGAAAACCCAAGTTCTTCCTATAGATCAGTTCCTAGAGTAACTCAAAAAGACCAAAAAGCTAGGCAGCTAGGCAGCTCTGTGGCCTTGAGCAAGTAATTTTACTTCCTGTCTTTCCTTTATTGCGAGCAATGAATTTAGAATATGTAACTGCTTCCTAAAGTTATTTCTATTGTGTTTCTTAATGCTTATAATTCATTAATGTGGCAAGATTATATAGGAAAATTTAATTCCAATGTTATTTGATAATCAGAAGGGAGCAAGCACAATAGAAAAGCAGATTTAACCCAATTTTTTAAAATTTTTACTAACTTAATTTTATTTAAAAGAAAAGAGACAGAGGGATAGAAGCCTCCCTTCTGATGGTTAACTTCTCAAATATCTAACAATAAGAGCTGGGCCAAGCTGAAACCAGGAACTGGGAACAAAATCTGGCTCCCCCTTGTAGGTGGCAGGGAATCAACTAGTTGAGCTGTCACTGCTGCTTCCCAGGATGCACATTAGTGAGATGCCAGAATCAGGACAGAGCTGAGACTTGAAATGAGGTACTCGGACACGGGACGTGAGCATCCTGAGAGGCATCTTAACCACTCTGCCAAATGCTTGCTCCAGATTTACTTGATTTCAGTGTATAAACATTATTAACTTTATTCTATTAACTCAGTTGAGCAATAAATGACCATTTGTATGTATTTTATTTTAAATTTAATATGACCTTGAGCTCCTGATTGAATTTTTTGAAGTAAGCTAGTAGAAATTGAGTGAGTCTTGACTTACATAAACATTGGAGCTACTGTGCTAATTGCTAAACTGAGTATCATAGGATTTGTCACTGATTAAACCTTAAGTGATTCTCTAGAATCTGATAGTAAGAGAGTTCTTTGTATCCCATGACACAGGAAAATTTGAACACTTTGAGAACTTCAGTGATTAGATTCTGCTTAGCTTAAACTGACTGTAGAACTATTCCCTGTAATGTCTGCCCATTCCATTGATTTAAGACTTCAAGAAATATTGGGTCTTCTTTTTCAACACTCTCATCTTGTTAACTTTAACTAACACACACACACACACACACACACACACAATCTTTTCTATTTTGCTGTGTTCGGGTATATGTCCTCTTCATTCTCTGTGCCTTTGTACAATTTCTGTCATTAGCTGAAGATTTGAAAAGTATATGCTAAGAACTCACGAGAAATTTCTGCTTTTGACTTCAAACAGAAAGGTACAAAAGAATATGGACAGGGCAAGCACCATGGCATGGCAGTGACTGGCACAGCAGGCAGCCATGCCACTACTTGGATTGCCTGCATATCATAATTGAGTCCCAATTACTCCACACTTCCAATCCAACTTCCTGCTGATGAACCTGGTAGATGGCAGATGATGGTCCAAGTATTTGGGTTCCTGTCATCCACTTTGAAGACCCAGAGGAATTTCTTGGCTCCTGGCTTCAGCCTCACCCAGTCCTGGCTTTTGCAGATATTTGGGAAATGATCCAGTGATGGTAGTAATCTCTCTATCTCTCTCCCTTCCTTCCTTCTTGTTAGGAAACTGGCACAGCTTTAGCCAGGTGGCCACATGGCCCAGCTACCTGAGCCAGGCTCCACCCCCATCCTATTGGGATTCGCTGCTCCTGCTTCCCTGCCCGCCCTCTGGCAAAATTTTAAAAGGGCCTGTTCCTAAACACGTGCTCTCTTGGCTCTTTTCTCTTGGCTCTCCTCTCTTGGCTCTGCTCTCTTGGCCCTTCTCTCCTGCACTCTCTGGGTTCTGCTCTCTAGTCTCCTCTCGTCTCTCTTCTCTCTGTCTCTCTCTCTCTTACAGTCTCCTTTTCTCTTTCCCTTCGCCACTCCTTCACTCTGGTCTGTTGGGTGTTCCCCAATAAACCCTTTCCCTTACTCCGGTGTTCGGTGTGTTTTGCGACGGCTAACATTAATATATAACATTTCTCGCCACCCCTTCCCCTTCCCCCCCTCACTGTCTTTAAAAATAAATACCTAAATCTGTTTTGTTTTTTAAAAGAACCTGGAAATATTTGTGGATGGTGTAATTGAATATACCCAGGAACCTCAAAAACTTAATATAAAAGATTTTTAAACTAAAATTCCTTTGTTGCAAAAAAATAAAATTCATGCATAATTTTCATAATATTTACTTTCCACAAATTTTTGAAGATCCCTCACAAATATGTATATGTGAGTGGAAAGGTATGCAGATATTAAAGTATCAGTAATTCATTAAATTATCATTCCACAATCTAACTTTCATTCACTTCCTACTATAATATGTATCTGAGGTATGAGGGAAGTAGGTATTAAACAAGGATTCTTCGGATATTGTGAAATGGGAAGTACGATGGAAGAACACTTAATGAACTTGTTTCTCAGAGCAGGCAACGTTATATGATAGAACAGGAGGTATACAATTATCTAAGCAATAAATAAAAAAGCATTACAAAATCCTAGGATTGTGTAGAAGAAATTTGAATTCCTAGATCAGTAGTTCTCAACTTTTTGGCCTCAGGATTCCTTTACATTCTTAAAAATGACTGAGAATCATGGTTCCTCTGTATTGCTGTTGCCAATATTTACATATTAAGGATTAGAAGTAAGAAAATGTTTTAATATGGTTATTAGTTCAGAAATAATAAAAACTTGGGGCCAACCAGCATTGTGGTACAGCTGATAAAGAACCACCTTGTGATGCTGACATCACATATTGGAATGGCAATGAGCTTGCTGATAAAGTACCTGGAAAGGCAAGGATGATGACCCAAGAAATTGGAACCCTGCAACCCGCGTGGGAAACTCGGTTGGATTTCTGGGATCCTGGCATTGGCCTGGACCAGCCACTGAACAAGCAGAATGAAGATCTCTACCTTTCTGCCACTGTCTTGCTGTCTATGTGTGTGTTTGTGTGTGTGTGTGTGTGTGTGTGTGAGAGAGAGAGAGAGAGAGAGAGAGACTCTACATGTCATATAACTAAATATAATTTTGCATAATACTAATAATTATTATAAAAACTTCATTACATGTTAACAGATTTTTATGGAAAAATAAAACCCAATTTTACAACAAAGAAAGCAGTGGTAACACTGGGATTGTATTGTTTCCAATCTCTTCAATATTTGTTTTTTTAGAGGACAGCTGGATTCTCATATTTGCTTCTATATTGAATCGTTTTATTCTGCAATGTACAGACTTTGAAAAATTCCACACTTGCAAGAGAATTATAGTAAAACAGGAAAATCAAAGTGTAATTTTGGTTGGGAAATTTTTTCTGAGTTCAGAAAATAGTTCAGGGAAGTGCAGGAACTTCAGCACCATGATTTGAAGTTATCTGTGGTGGAGATGGGAGAGAAACACCTAAAGACTGGCAGTAAGTATAAGGAGGTGGATAGCTTTGAATTGGTTGCTATCCAGATTGCAAGAAAGCAGACTTACAGCCAGAACTTACTTTTATTCATCATGGTAAGAGGCAGCCTTGCAAAGAAACACATCCTCCCTCAAAGAAATTCACACTTCCCACCACACAGCTTTTACTCTCAACTCTTCTCCCTTCAAATAAATTTTCTTCTATTACAAGCACAGGAATTTAAATGCTTTCACACTTGTTATATAGTATTATATCACTGACATCATTCATTTATTTGAGTGCCACTGGATTTTGAATCTTGACAGCAAGTCATCAGAGAGCATTCACAATCAGTATTGTTATCCGAACTGTAACAGAAAAATCGATGAAGAGTTTAGTAGAAACATTTAAAGAAAATGGTAAGAGTTTGATGGGAAGACTAAATGACTTCTACTAAGATTTGAATATGTGATTTTACTTAAAAAATTCCCAGTGACATTGTAACAGATGTTATAGTACTTATCTTTAGCAACATAGAATGAACACAAAAGGTGTCAGCCTGCTAGACCTATTTTGATATTTCAAACAGAAGTTACAAAAGATCTTGGGAAACTTCGAACCTCTGAAAAATAACTTTGGCTGCAAAGACCAGTCTAGTTTCTATAGTCAGAAAAAAGTCTTGTTTCTGTAAGGATGCTTACACCATTAATGTTGAAAATGAGAAACGAGCTAAATTATCCTAAAATGGGAATTAATCATTTAGAGAAATTGTAAAGTAGAGAAAGATATTTCAACATATAATCAGTTTCAGCGCTGAAATAAAATTCAGAACTGGGAAACATTCAGTAATTAACAAATAGTTCCTCATCCCCAACATTTCTGAAAATAATAATCTCAAAGCAACTTTCTTGAGTGATTATCACTCATGTCTTCACTCAGTATACACTGATTCTGGTTTTATGCTAGTCACTGTTTTATGGGAGAGACATAAAAATATTTTTTTGCATCCCAGGTGATGAGAAAAAGTATGTAACAGAGGTGTTTTCTCAGTCCTGTTTGCTGGGTGAGTGCACCCAAGCCACTGCTTCAGCTGCTAACAAGATGGTGTCTGTCTCATCTTGACCAGTTGCTGGGCTTGCACACGAGAATTGTTACAGCTGTGGATTAATACCCAGGCACTGATCACCTTGGAAGAGAGGTGAGGGTGTGATTGTGCCAATAGAGGTGAGCAAATCCTCCCTTTAAAAAAAAAATGAAGAGATCTACCATTTCCATTTTAGGCGTCACCATGGATACTGTCAACCCAGAATATGGTACCCTAAAAAAGCTCACATTTATGAATGAATGTGAAATAAAGACCTTCCATAATAAAAATAAATTGAAAGAATTTGTTACCACTTGTCCAGCCTTAAAAAAGCTTGCTTAAGATTGTGCTAAACCCCAATACGTGGTAGTTGTTACGGAAGAAAGTGAAAGTAAAAACATCCCAGTAACGTGAAAAAGGGAATCCAAAGTAAAATATAGAGACAATTATGGAAAAATGGCAGAGCCAAGATGTTACTTATCAAAAAGTAACATTGAAAGTGAATGGCTTAAACTCTCCAATTAAAAGATACAGACTGGAAGAATGGATTTAAAAAAGACCCATCTGTTTACTGCCTGAAAGAAACATACCCCACCAACAAATATACAGATACTTAAAGTGATGAAAAAAAGATAGTGCATCCTACAGAAATTAAAAAAATAGCTTGTGTAGACATCCTAATATCAGACAAAATAAACTTTAATGCAAAAACTTAACAGAGACAGAGTGCACTATGTAATGATTAAGGGATTATCACCCTGCTGAAGGGCACCTAGTTATTTAAAAGAAATGTTAATGTATCTGAAAGTAGATATAAACTCCAAGACAATATTAATGGGGAACTTCAACACCCCATTTTAAACAGTGGACAGATCCACCAGACAGTACATAAACAAAGAAAGAAAAGAGCTAATTGACACTGTGAAACTAACTGATATCTACAGAAGTTTTCATTGCACAGTTGTAGAATGCACATTCTTCTCATAAGTGCATGGAACTGATCTATAAATTGAAAAAGTGCCAAATCAATGAGCTATCAATACATCTTAGGGACCTAGAAAAACAACAACCAAAAGCAAAATTATTAGGATGAAAGAGATAATTAGAATTATAGAAGAAATAAACAAATTAAAACTAAAAAAAGATCAGTGAAATGTAAAAATAAACAAAATTGATGCACTATTGGCCATCGAACAAAAAAAAAGATGGAGAAGTCCCAAACCAATTAAATCAGAAATGAAAAGGGAAATTTAACAACAGATAGCAGAGAAGTAAAACAAAACCATAAGGAATTACTGCAAAGAGCTGTGTACCAACAAATTGGGAAACCTAGAAGAAACGGATAGATTCCAGGACATACTGAAACTGAATTATGAAGAAAGAAAACATGAACAGTACAATAACCATGACAGAGATTGCATCAGATATAAAGACCCTCCCAACAAATAAAAGCACAAGACTAGATAGCTTTGCTGCTGAATTATATCAGACATTTAAAGAAGACCTAAGTCCAATCCTTCTCAAGCTATTCAAACAATTGAAAGGGAGGAAATCCTCTCAAAAACCTTCTATGAAGCCTGTATCACCATAATTACTAAACCAGAAAAAGACAACAGAAAAAGAGACTAAAGACTAATATTCCTAATGTATGTAGTTGCAAAAATCCTCAACAACATACTAGCTAATTGAATCCAAGAACACATCTGAAAGATCATTCACCTGGACCAAGTGGGACTTATCACTGGTATGCAGTGATGTTTCAACATTTGCAAATCAATAAATATGATACAGAATATTTAAAAATTGAAGAACAAAATCAGATAATTATCTCAGTATATGCAGAGAAAGAATTTGATAAAATATAATATCCTTTCATGATGAACATAATAAACAAACTGGATATAAAAGGACCATTCCTCAATATAATCAAGTCAATCTATTACATACCCACAGCCAGCATCTTATTGAATGTGGAAAAATTGGAAACATTTCCACCAAGATCCAGAACAAGAAAAGTACACCCACTTTCACCATTGCTATTCAATGTGGTCCTGGAAGTTTTAGCTTGAGTCATTAGGCAAGAAAAAGAAATCAGAGTTAAAAATTGGAAAAGAGGAGCCGGCGCCGTGGCTCAATAGGCTAATCCTCCACCATGCGGCGCCGGCACACCGGGTTCTAGTCCCGGTTGGGGCGCCGGATTCTGTCCCGGTTGCCCCTCTTCCAGGCCAGCTCTCTGCTATGGCCAGGGAGTGCAGTGGAGGATGGCCCAGGTGCTTGGGCCCTGCACCCCATGGGAGACCAGGAAAAGCACCTGGATCCTGGCTCCTGCCATCGGATCAGCGCGGTGCGCCGGCTGCAGCGGCGGCCATTGGAGGGTGATCCAACGGCAAAGGAAGACCTTTCTCTCTCTGTCTCTCTCTCACTGTCCACTCTGCCTGTCAAAAAAAAAAAAAAAGTATTAAAAAAAAATTGGAAAAGAGGGCATCAAACTATCCCTATTTGCAATTGATATGATTCTATATATTGGCGATCAAATAGGCTGTGCTAAGAAACCACTGGGACTCATAAAAGAGTGTGGTAAATGGGCAGGATATAAAATTAACATGCTAAATCAATAGCCTTTTTATACCCAGACAATGTCATGGCTGTGAAAGAACTTCTAAGATAAGTCCCATTCACAATAGTTACAAAAATATTTAATAAATTGGAATAAATTTAAATAAGTATGTCAAAATCTCTGGCATAAAAATTAGAATACACTAAAGAAAGAAATAGAAGAAGACACAAAAAATGGAAAAATCTTCCATGTTAATAGTTTGGGAGAATTAATATCATCAAAAAGTCCCTACTGGCAAAAGCAGTTTATAGATTAAATTTGTTCTCAATTAAACTACCAATGACATTACTCTCAGATCTACAAAAAACTATGCTAAAATTTATATGGAAACAGAAGACCCAAAATAGCTAAAGCATTCTTAAACAACATAAAGTTGGAAGTATCACAATGCCAGATCTCAAGACATGCTACAGGTCAGTTATAATCAAAACAGCATAGTATTGACACAAAAACAGTAATGCAGACCAATGGAACAGAACACAAACTCCAGAAACCAACCCACACATCTACAACAAACTTGTGTTTAAAAAATGAGCTAAAATCAATTCCTGCAACAAGGACAGCTTCTTCAACAAATGTTGCTGCAAAAGCTGGACCTCCATGTGGAGAAGTATGAAACAGGACACCTACCTTAGACCTTACACAAAAATCCACTCAAAATGGATCAAAGATATAAATCTGTAACACCCTACCAAGAAATTACTAGAGAACATTGGGAAAACGGGAAAAGTCATTGATATAGGTGAAGTCTTCTTGAAAAGAACCCAGAAGCAGAGACAATCAATGCCAAGTTGCAAAATGTGAATCCATCTAGCTGAGAAGCTGCTGCAGTGCAGAAGAATTATTTAGCAAAGTGAAGAGAAAACAGACAGAATGGAATGGGAAAAATATTTGGAAACTGTGCAATTGATAAAGGATTAATACCCATAATCTATAAAGTACTCAAAGAATTCAATAACAACAAATAAACACTCTAGTAAGAAATGGGCAAAGGACTTGATTAGGCATTTTTCAATAGAGGAAATTCAAATGGGCAACAGACACATTTAAAAATGAAATGTTCAGGATCACTAGCCACAAGTCAAAACCACAATGAAGCTTCACCTCAACAAGGTTAGAATAGCTTTCTTCTTATTATTTATTTATTTATTTATTTATTGACAGATAGAGTTAGACAGTAGAGAGAGAGACAGAGAGAAAGGTCTTCCTTCTGTTGGTTCACCCCCAAAATGGCCACTACGGCCGGAGATATGCCAATCCTAAGCCAGGAGCCAGGTGCCTCTTCCTGGTCTTCCATGCGGATGCAGGGGCCCAAGCACTTGGGCCATCCTCCACTGCCTTCCCGGGCCACAGCAGAGAGCTGGACTGGAAGAGGAGCAACCAGGACTATAACCCGGTGCCAATATGGGATCCCGGCACTGCAGGCAGAGGATTAACCAAGTGAGCCAAGGCGCCAGTCCCAGAACAGCTTTCATATATACATAAACAAACAACAAATACTGGTGAGGATGTGGGGAGAAAGGTATCCTAATCCATTGTTCATAGGAATATAAACTGGTGAAGCCACTGTGGAAGACAATACCTCAGAAATCTGAATATAGATCCACTGTATGACCCAGCCATATGCCACTGCTGTGAATTTACCCAAATGAAAAGATATCGGCATACTAAAGCATGATCTGTACCTCTATGCTTATTGCAGCTAAATTCACAATATCTAAGATATAGAATCAAGTCAGGACATCAACTGAAGGATGAATAAAGAAATTATGATATATATGCACTATAGAATACTACACAGCATTAAAAAATTGAATTCTGTGTTCACAACAAAATAGATGTAACTGGCACTCATTAAATTTAGTGAAATAAGCAAGTACCCAAAGACAAATACCATATATTCTCACTGATCTGTGGCAACTAATAGATTACCTAAAAAGTAATCAAAAGGAGTGAAATTGACATTCAGGATGTGATGATTTTGAACAGCAATTCTCTCGACTGTTTGGAGACAGTGTTTTTTTTTTATTTTTATTTTCTTCATACTATTTGTTGAACTCTTTACTTAATGTAGGGTTAATCTTATGGGTATAAAGTTAACTGAAAATAGATCTTTGTAAAAAATAAGAATGGGAATAGAAGAGGGAGGAGGAAAAACCATGTGTGTGTATGGGTGAGAAGCAAGGTAGAGTGGAGAGAATCACTATGTTCCTAAATTTATTTATATGAAATGCATGAAGTTTGTTACCTTAAATAACATTTAACAATATATATGTACACACACACACACACACACGACACAAAAGAGGAAATGATGATTTGAGTGTGACTTGGTGTTAGAATGCAGAATGTTGATGGAACTGAAATTTTTAAGCCATTTACAAATTCCATCTTAAACTTTTTTTTTTTTTTTTTTTTTTGACAGGCAGAGTGGACAGTGAGAAAGAGAGACAGAGAGAAAGGTCTTCCTTTTCCCATTGGTTCACCCCCGAATGTCCGCCGCGGCCAGAACGCTGTGCCGATCCGAAGGCAGGAGCCAGGTGCTTATCCTGGTCTCCCATGGGGTGCAGGGCCCAAACACTTGGGCCATCCTCCACTGCACTCCCGGGCCACAGCAGAGGGCTGGCCTGGAAGAGGAGCAACCGGGACAGAATCCGGCGCCCTGACCAGGACTAGAACCCGGTGTGCCAGCGCCGCAAAGTGGAGGATTAGCCTAGTGAGACGTTGCGCCGGCCCCATCTTAAACTTTGAATGCTCTTATTTGGAGAGTGTGAATCCACTGACAACTTTTAAGTAATAAAGTGACAAGTGATTTTGAAAGATAACTCAAGTATCTGTGAATGATAACTGGGAGTGAAACTGTAGTTGTAGTAGAGGTCCATTAATATTTTTGTTCTGCTATAAAGTTTTAACTATTATTCAAAAGTAAGTTAGGGGATATTCACTCTCCCCACATGGGGACACTCAGAGTGAGAGTGCATGCCCTAGTTTTGCATAATCAGATGCTTCTATTAAATTAAGAGGGTTGCGGGTGGGAGGGATGTTATGGGGGGGAAGCCATTGTAATCCATAAGCTGTACTTTGGAAATTTATATTCATTAAATAAAAGTTAAAAAAGGAAAAAAAAATTAAGTAATGTGCAGGTAAATGTTCACAACAAGGCACTAAGTACCATTGGTTTCCAGTGGTGGCAGTGGCCTTGACAGCAATGATGGCTGTGGATCCAGAATTGTCACCTCAAAATGTGTCTGTGGAATGATACTGCTTATAATTTCTATGGTTAAGCTTTCCTTGGATCATGACCAATACTTAAGACACTTTCTTTTGTCTTAATATTTCTGTGAAGTGTCCTGCATTTTTCAAATTCATTGTTTTATTTTGATTAGACAGGGTAATATTGCACCTACGTGGAACCAAGAAATGTCCGTCAGGGTTAACAAGTGGGCAGAGCATTGAAATAATCTAATTCAACACTTCAAAACCTATTAGCTCAGTTCTTACTACCACATTCATCTCAATTAATTCTGTTTTCTAATAGATATTTTTCATCGTCATCAAGAACAATGCTGTACATCTTAGCTACTCAAAATGTTCCGCAATGACCATCAGTAGTGACATCCTCTAGGAGTCTCAGAAATTCAAAATTTTATGTAACTGTAGTCTTTGAAATGTACTATTCTGAGAAGATTAGGTTCCTAGGATTCTAAAACAGATAGCAAAAGCAGATTAAACTCTATACAGTGACTGTCTAGTGGAGTCTTGCAGAAGACAAATTTTGTATTTAATTTTGAGCAGCTTGAATATTTTCATGGACTGAGATCTACACAACAGAAAAGAGAGAAGTCTTGATTGACAAAGTAGAAACCTAATAATTATATCTGGGATGGTAATACATTAATAAACATGTTTACCTAACTTATCATTGTCTAAAACGGTTTAGCTCAGATGGAGTATCAATTTCAAAAATTTTTAAGAGTAAAATTCATTTTTGTTTTGAAAATTAAGCTTATAACTACTCCTTTTAATAATTTTCAAGATCGTATTCCATAATGAGTCATGATTTTGTATTTATGTATTTCTATGTCCAGGTAGACATTTATGGTATGGACTGTAGAGACTTTGCCTTACTTATTTTTTAATATTTTAGCCTAGAATTTTTAGGAATCTGGAAATCACCTGATCAGTATTGATTGAACAGTATTCATTAATTTTCTCTTATAACTTGCTTTTTTCATCATATTTTGATAAAAATGGCAAAAAAGACAAGATAATACCTTCGATCCTTGGAATATAATCTTTCACAGTGATGCATTAACTTTTATCAAACAAGAACACATATACAAATTAATTTGATTTTTCCTTTTCTGAAATTTGCTTTCAATTAGGGTTATGAATTCTCTCATTCAGATAATGCCTGATATGGTTCATAGGAAAAGCAGTTTCTACCTTTCCTTTATGAGAATTGTAAGCTGGTGGGTAAAATTTGTTTGATAAACATTTAAGTAAAAATATTTTCAATTTTAAAGATGAGAAAGAAGGTTGTATTAGTTGTACTATGATAGTGATGAATCACAATGAGAATTTATTTCATGAGAAAAATATTGCACTCATATTAATGAGTTCATGTGTTATGAAGCAAGCATATCATATCCTATTGTGTAATTAGGAAGACAATTTGACTAGCCATGTAATCAAATGTTCAGAAGCATCACATACTAAAGGAAGGGCTTATTATATTAAAGTTTATTTTTGGATTTGTTTAAAAAATCTTAACATTTTACAAAGTGCTTCACTTCATTTCCATTGTAGTAAATCTCTTCACCACCAACAAGGAACTATGTAGCTTGTGTTTTTATGTAAAAATAACTATTTAAATTAGATATTTATAAAAGAGTAAGCTTTAGCGATCATTATAGCTGAGTTTTAGAATTTGGACAGAGCACCAAAAATTAATATTTGAATTTCCACTATATATATATATATTAACACTACGCTGCACATTTTTCATAGTAAGGGCAAAATTTGCCTTGAATAATTGGCAATTTATAATGTTATAAAATGTGTACTATGCAAGATGCTATAAAAATAACCTACTAGGAGGCCTTTTTTGGAAAAATAGATATACAAGTGAGTACTGCCATTGCATTGCATGTCTGCTCATTTGGCAGACTGTTTTCCTGCATGAAGATGTTTAATTTCAGAATACAGATGATACTTACCTTTTCCTGCTTTATCAGGAAACACATTTGGACAAGAAAGTGTTTGCAGAACAAAGTTGCTCTTACTTATATCCTAATAGAATGTTATGGCATAAATACATATTGACTTTGCTAATATTGAAAAAGTGATGCATTAAATAATTTAAAAGCTTGTTTGCATAAGTTTAATCATTAACTTCTTTTCCAAGAAGCAAATACATAATTACATATATTTCATGTATTTTTTATTTCTTTTATCATCTAAAAGAAATAGCCATGATCCACATGAAAAAGACAAGAGCTGTACTGGTTCATGGTTCCATAAATGTGAAAATAGCACAATCTTTCTGACGTTGTGTTTATGCAGTAAGTACAATGGAGTTACAATATTCATTTTGTCATATCATTCTGTTTATCATATATCTAAAACTTTCCATATTTTGAAAGCTAATAATAATAATAAATAAATAAATAAACCTCTAAGAGGCTAACTTTACCTCTGACACTTCAGTACAGTTTTTACTAGTGATAACAGGCTTTCAAATCAATTTACAGAGTTATTAACAAATAAATAAGAAAACTGAGGCATTGTGTTGCAGCAGATTAAGTTGCCTCCTGCAGCACTGGCATCCCATGAGTGCCAATTCAAGTTCCAACAGCTCCCTGCTAATAAGCCTGGAAAAGTACAAAAAATTGGGGGCCTGCACTGTGGCCTAACAGGTAAAGCCGCCATCCGCAGTGTCGGCATCTCATATGGGCGTCAGTTCGAGACTCAGCTGCTCCACTTCCCATCCATCTCTCTGTGGAGGATGGCCCAAATTCTTGGGCTCCTGCACCCTTGTGGGAGACCTAGAAGATGCTCCTGGCTTCAGATAGGTACAGCTCTGGACATTGAGGACATCTGGGGTGTGTAACAGTGGATGGAAGATTTCTCTCTCTCTTTCTCTTTCTGCCTCTACTTCTCTGTAACTCTGCCTTTCAAATAAATAAATTTTTTTTTTTTTTAAAAAGTAGCAAAAGATGGCCAAGTGCTCAGGTTTCTTCCATGCACATGGGAGACCAGGAAGCAATTCCAGGATTCTGGCTTCAACCTGGCCCAGCTCTGGCCACTACAGCCATTTGGGGAGTGAACCAGCAAAATGAAGATTTTCTCTCTCTCTCCCTATCTCTCTCTCTCTCTCTCTCTCTCTCTCTCTCTCTGTGTGTGTGTATGTGTGTATTTATGTCTCCTTTGCTCTCTGTACCCTTGCATTTCAAATAAATAAGGCATATTTTAAAACCTAATTTATCACACCATTGTATTTTCACATCTGCCTCTCTGTAGATTATAAGCATAAGAACCAAGCATGAAGGACTAACTTTATCATTTCTGTGTTATCACTTCTTGATACAAAACAATTATTCAATAAACATTATTGCCTTTAAAAGAAATTTTTTCACTTTTATCATTAAATCCTCCAAAAAATAAAAAAATAAAAAACTAGGGGACAAAAAATTTTTACAAAACTGACCTGCTAATTTATTGACAAATCATTTTCTTAGACATTTTGACTGGAATACCACACTTAAAAATGAAAACTATTCCTCCAGGTAATTCAAAAGTACTAACACATAAGAGGAATCTATTATTTCTCTTGGAATTTTTTTTTGCTTTCAAACTTTCATTTAATGAATATAAATTTCCAAATTATAGCTTATGGATTACAATTGCTTCCCCCCCATAACGTCCCTCCCACCCGCAACTCTCCCCTTTCCCATTCCCTTTCCCCTTCCATTCACATCAAGATTCATTTTCGATTCTCTTTATATACAGAAGATCAGTTTAGCATACATTAAGTAAAGAGCTCAACAGTTTGCTCCCACACAGTGAAAAATACTGTTTGAGTACTAATTATAGCATTAAATCTCAATGTACAGCACACTAAGGACAGAGATCCTACATGAGAAGTGAGTGCACAATCACTCCTGTTGTTGACTTAACAAATTGACACTCTTGTTTATTGCCTCAGTAATCACCCTAGCTCTTGTCATGAGCTGCCAAGGCTATGGAAGCCCCCTGAGTTCACTGACTCTGATCATATTTAGACAAGGCCATGGTCAAAGTGGAAGTTCTCTCCTCCCTTCAAAGAAAGGTACCTCCTTCTTTGATGACCCATTCTTTCCACTGGGATCTCATTCCCAGAGATCTTTCATTTAGGTGTTTTTTTTTTTTTCTTTTTCCCCAGAGTGTCTTGGCTTTCCATGCCTGAAATACTCTCATGGGCTTTTCAGCTGGATCCGCATGCCTTAAGGGCTGATTCTGAGGCTAGAGTGCTGTTTAGGACATCTGCCATTCTATGGGTCTGCTGTGTATCTCACTTCCCATGTTGGATCATTCTCTCCCTTTTTGATTCTATCAGCTAGTATTTGCAGACACTATTCTTGTTTCTGTGATCCCTTTGGTTCTTAGTCCTATCATTATGATCAATTGTGAACAGAAATTGATCACTGGGACTAGTGAGATGGCATTGGTACATGCCACCTTGATGGGATTGAATTCGAATCCCCTGGTATATTTCTAACTCTACCCTTTGAGGTAAGTCAGCTTGAGCATGTCCCGAATTGCACATTTCTTCCCTCTCTTATTCCCACTCTTACATTTAACAGTGATCATTTTTCAGTTAAATTTCAGCACTTAAGAAGAATTGTGTATTGATTACAGTATTCAACCAAAAGTATTAAGTAGAACAAACAAAAAAAAATACTAAGAGGGATAACATCTCAAGTTGCTCATCAACAGTCAGGGTGAGGGCTGATCAAGTCACCGTTTCTCATAGTGTTCATTTCACTTTAACAGGTTTCCTTTTTGGTGCTCAGTTAGTTGTCACCGATCACGGAGAACAAGTGGTATTTGTCCCTTTGGGATTGGCTTATTTCACTCAGCATAATGTTTTCCAAATTCCTAACAGGGATCACTTTTCAGTTAAAATTTAAACACCTAAGAATATTTTTGCAAATTCAAATGTAGGAAAATAAAAAATAATCAAATGTTCAATAGTATGTATAAACTTATGAATTAAAGATATTTTATGAGTAAGGAATAGTATTTTCAAAAAGTGCTTTATAGAAATAGAGATCAGAAATAAATTTTAGAAAGAAAAGGTAACTTAATAGTTATAAGATGGAGAATTTTAACATTAAAAAAAAACCCTTATATAATCAATATCTTCCATATTCAGCATTTCCTGTACTGGACACTAAAGGAGAGATCAGAAATTTCTAGTGTCTAGATGGGATCACCTCTCTTTGGATTTTGTATCCCAATGACACCTTTCATTTGGCTTTCAGACCTATAGGACTGAAATAAGGTATGCTCCCAAAGCAAGCAGGGGGCAGCAGAGTCTCTGGAGCTGAGTAAGACAAATGTCCTAGGTTCCATAACACTATTGGAGGAGTGAACAAGGAGTCCTAGAAAATTTATATGCTTCTGACAAGGCACATATCACACGTTTCCAAAACAGTCTCAACCAACCACCAGAAACACCTTCTATAGGACATAATATTAATCCCTGGGTGTTTGGTGCAGTGGTTTAGACACCCTTTGGGATACCTGTACCCCATAACAAAGTGGCTGGTTCAAGTCACAGCTCTTCTGCTTCTGATCCAGTTTCTTGTTAATATGCACACTGGGAGGCAGCTGGTAATAGCTCAAGTACTAGGTTCCCTATTACCCTACTTGGCTCCTGGCTTCATCATGGCCTACCCCCAGCTATTGAGCAAAATTAAACCAACAGATGGAAGATCTCTCTTTCTGTCTTTGTCTCTCCTTCTACTCATTTTTCTCTCATGTGTGCACTCTGTCTGCCTTTCATAAAAATGAAAATAACAAATAAAGAAATTTTTAAATGAATAGTATTAAATCTTTTGACCAGTCTCTGTGTCAATTCCATCACGATACCCAGGGTTGCGAGTTTGTGTATCCTCTGGTGTCTGTTCTCTGTCAGGGCTGACCCCATCCATTGCAGGGTCTGAGATCCTAACTTCCATTCGGTGCACTTTCTGATTATTCTGATAATTCAACAGGAAATCTTCAGTCCTCCAATGGGATGTCTTCTCCTACATCTTCTTGTTCTAACAAAAATCAGTGATTCTTTGCATCCTGACCTTTGAAACATGAAGCCTGAGGAGACATAGGTGTCTTTATTGCTTCTATCTACCATTTCAAAAAGTTCTTCCTTTTTCCTCCCCAAATATCTGAATTTTTATCTGATTAAATAATCCTGAAATTCTCAAAAGACTACTTGACCAAACTTTTGGTATCTCATAAATTTTAAATCCTTAGTCATTGCATTCTGTGTAACCATGGCTGCCATAGTTTCCTATAAATCCAATGTCAAATATAGACTATATTATCAATATGCGTATCTTTCAATTATTTTTATCTCTGTGCCCTTAATCGTCTTATATATTCCCTTCCTTACTAGTCCAAGCTCATATTTATACCATAGAATTACTTTAACTCCATCTTTACTGGAATTAAACCCTCATGTCTAAACCTAGCTTATTAGTTGCTTATTCCCAAATACTTGAATTCCAATAATTATTTCATGCCACAAACCTTTATTCACTGCCTTTTGAAATTTTCATTCTTTACTTCCTTTCTGCCTTGAAGAAAAATTAATTATTCAATTACTTAATTTCAGAAAGTTCCACTTCCCTTGACCCTTTTTTGTCACTTCTTATTCACCTGTCAAAAACAATACCTTTGAAAAGGCTACATGATGGTTCTGTTATTTTGAAATCATAACCATTAACTGCAAGTGGCAGTTAATGATTCAAGCAATCATATTGCATTTTTCTATTTCAGTCCTTTCCTTTCTTCCTTGATTTTCAGTTGCATAAATTCTCTTGTCACATCAAACTTTTAGCCCCTTTTCCTCAAACTCCAAAGCCATTTGACAACCTCTTGTCTAAATGAAGCTGGGAAGTGGAAGCTAGAACATACATCCGAATGTCCATATGTCCAAATTCTCATTTGACCACCTACTTAAATCTATGCTCACTTTCCAACTAAAGTATTGTTATAAATAAGCTTCTTTTTCTCCTAAGTAAAGGCAAATTCTACTAGGATCCATCTTTGAATGCCTTCTGGCATTTGGCACAGCAGGTTAAGTCTCTACTTCCAATGCCAACATCTTACGTCATAATGCTGATTTCACTACCAGGTACTCTGCTTCTAATCCAGCTTCATGCTAACGTACCTGGGAAATAGTTGAATATATCCTTGGTATCCATGTGGGAAACCATGATGCTGTTTCTATCCTTGCCATCAGCCTCATTAAGCCCTGACTATTGTGGCTTTCTGGGGAGTGAACCAGCAGATTAAAGATTTCTTTTTCTTTCTGTGTCTCCTCCTGTCTCTTATGTTCTTTTAAATAAATAAATAAATATTGTATTTTTAAAGAAGAGTATTCTGCCAGCAGTTTTTATTTACCAATCTTTATTCTCAATTAGGTTTTTTCCATGAGAATATAAAAATACGTGTATTGTTCCCACTAAATAAATGAAACAAAATATACACAAAAATATAAAATAAATGTACATTTTAAAAAATTAGCACAAATCCACATAATAACCGCTGTAAATGCCAGGAAATGGAATTTTTACCAGGCATCCGGAAGCCTTTCAATGTGCCCTCTAAATCACAAAACCTTCTTTCTATTCTATAGCAATTTTAATTTTGTCTCTATTGATAACCAATTCTTACTTATTTTTATGGTTTATTATTGTTTTTCTAGCATCTTCTTCTCATTAACTTTTATCTTACCCTCTACAGAAATGTTCTTTTGTAATTCATCAATGATAGAATAAATAAAGGGGAGAGTGATCCAACATGGGAAGTGAGATACTCAGCAGACTCATAGAATGGCAGATGCCCTAAATAGCACTCTGGCCTCAGAATCAGCCCTAAAGGCATTCAGATCTGGCTGAAAAGCCCATGAGAGTATTTCAGGCATGGAAAGCCAAGACACTCTGGCAAAAGATCTCTGTGAGTGAGATCCCAGTGGAAAGAACAGGTCTTCAAAGAAGGAGGTACCTTTCTCTGAAGGGAGGAGAGAACCTCCACTTTGACTATGACCTTGTCTAAACAAGATAAGAGTCGGAGAACTCAAGGGGCTTCCATAGCCTTGGAAACTCATGACTGGAGCATAGGGAGATTACTGATGCCATAGACAGGAGTGTCAATTGGTAAAGTCAACAACAGGAGTCACTGTGCACTTACTCCTCATGTAGGATCTCTGTCCTTAATGTGCTGTGCATTGAGATTTAATGCTATAACGAGTACTCAAATAATATATTTCACTTTGTGTTTCTATGGGGGTGCAAACTGTTGAAATCTTTACTTAATGCATACTAAACTGATCCTCTGTAAAAAAAAAAAAAAAAAAAAAAAAAAAAGAAAAGAAAAGAAACTATCAACTCCCAACTTGACTCTCACTGGGATTAAACATGACAATAGGTCTGATCTGATTTCATCATCATTAAAAAAAAATCATCTATTATTTTTCACTTTATGTTTCTGTGTGGGAGCAAACTGTTGAAATCCTTACTTAATGTATACTAAGCTGATCTTCTGTATATTAAGATAATTGAAAATGAATCTTGATGTGAATGGAAGGGGAGAGGGAGTGGGAAAGGGGAGGGTTGTGGGTGGGAGGGACGGTATGGGGGGGAAGCCATAGTAATCCATTATTCGCACTTTGGAAACGTATATTCATTAAATAAAAGTTAAAAAAAAAATTCATCAATGATCCAATCATCAGTTAAAAATACATCTCAGTTCAGTATTTGACGATTAATATTTACCACTCTATTTTTCAATGGTAAAAATATTAACAAACATTTTAGTGCTGGAAGAATTTTTGTATTTCAACACATGTGTTCACCATTCAGCTACCAGTGTTGCTTGCAGTCAGAGGTCACAATTCCCCCAGAATAGTGAGCACACTCAGAATTACTCAACTGCAGCATCCTTTAAGGAATTGACATCTCATTTATATTGTGTCCAGATTTTACTCTTACTGAAAATGTCAGGCTGTCCTCCTTGGTGGATAAACTTACTTGTTTGGATTACCAGGAAAAACATTTTTCTTGGAAAAGTAGGCAAAGTTTATGGTGGTTTCCATCAACTCTTCAAAAAGTTCTTATTCTGCCACTGATTAAGAGTGTGACCTATTGCTCTGTCTAAGCACCTGGGTATGAGACCAAATTGTTCAATGATTCCAGAGAACTCCATATGGACAACAGCTTTAAAGATAGAAATATCAGGAAGGAAAAGACTTCAGACACACATAATGGTCTCAGTTCTGCTTGGGGAATAATGACCATCAATTGCAGAAACCCAAGAAAAAACCTGAAGACCACAGCAAAAATGAAGCCAAAAGAGTTGATGAACAGGCAAAGGGGTTTAGCAGGCTCCCTTTATTTTCCTACAGAAGAAATATGTGGTCAGGTTACTAGTTCATGTAGTTCAAGGAATCCAAATCCATGAGAATCTAGAGTAAGGAAAAAGGGAATATGCTTTTAAAATAGAGTCTGTCTGTCTTAGCATCATTACAAAGATTATTTAAATCAGTTGCTAAATTTCTTTGGATAGAATGTCCTCAGGAGCATATCATCCTCTAACTCTAGTGTCCTGTTAAGTTCTTTGTCTTAGGGCACCCACGCACCCAGTCAGCCTCCTGCTGATGTTTCTTCTTGGGACAGCTAGTTATACAGGAAATCCTCAGAAGCTAGGTTTGATTTCCAGCTCTGGTTCCTGCAGCTCTGGCTGATGCAGACCCTGGGAGCCACTGGTGATGGCTCAAGCAGCAGATTCCCACCACCTTCTACTCCCCAAGGGGTATGTTAGCTAATTTTTGTATGTTTGTGCTAATTTTTAAAATGTACATTTGTTCCAGGAAACTGGAAGCAAGAGTGGAGGCAGGAATCAAACTCAAGAACACAAATATGGGATGTGGACATTGCAAGTGTAAGTGGCATCTTTGATATGCCAAATGCCTGTGCCTCTTTATCTTGATTATTGTAAAAAAGTGTTTCCGCCGGCGCCGTGGCTCACTAGGCTAATCCTCCGCCTAGCGGTGCCGGCACCCTGGGTTCTAGTCCCGGTCGGGGCGCCGGATTCTGTCCCGATTGCCCCTCTTCCAGGCTAGCTCTCTGCTGTGGCCCAGGAGTGTAGTGGAGGATGGCCCAAGTGCTTGGGCCCTGCACCCCATGGGAGACCAGGATAAGTACCTGGCTCCTGCCATCGGATCGGCACGGTGCGCCAGGCACAGTGCGCCAGCCGCGGCAGCCATTGGAGGGTGAACCAACGGCAAAGGAAGACCTTTCTCTCTGTCTCTCTCACTGTCCACTCTGCCTGTCAAAAAAAAAAAAAAAAAAAAGTGTTTCAATAAACATGAGAGTGCAGGCATATCAGTACATTCTGATTGCATATATCCAGAAGTGGGACATCTGGGTCATAGGATAGATCCATTTTTAGTTTTTTGAGGCAACACCATCCTGCCAGCAGTATTTACACCACATCCTCACTAGCATTTGTTGTGGCCTTTTTGATAATAGCTATTCTTTTTATTTGACAATACTTACATGTTACTGTAGTTTTGATTTGCATTTCCTTGCTGGCCAGTGATATTGAAATTTTTTTCATGTATTCATTGACCATTTATATTTCCTTTTTTGAGAAATGTCTGTTCAGATCCTTTGCTCATTTCTTTTTTTTTTTTTTTTTTTTTTTTGACAGGCAGAGTGGACAGTGAGAGAGAGACAGAGAGAAAGGTCTTCCTTTGCCGTTGGTTCACCCTCCAATGGCCGCCGCGGCTGGCGCACTGCGGCTGGCGCACCGCGCTGATCTGATGGCAGGAGCCAGGTACTTCTCCTGGTCTCCCATGGGGCGCAGGGCCCAAGCACTTGGGCCATCCTCCACTGCACTCCCTGGCCACAGCAGAGAGCTGGACAGCAAGAGGGGCAACCGGGACAGAATCCGGCGCTCCGACCGGGACTAGAACCAGGTGTGCTGGCGCCGCAAGGCGGAGGATTAGTCTAGTGAGCCATGGCGCGGGCCCGCTCATTTCCTAACTGATTGTTTTTTGTTGTTGTTATTGCTCTTTAGTTTCTGAGTTTCTTGTGTATGCTGCATATGAATCTTTTGTCATATAAATAGTTTACAAACACTTTCTTCCTTTTTACTAGCGGCTTCTTCACTGTCTCCTTTACCACGAAGAAGCTTCTTAATTTGGTGTAATCCGAGTTATTTATTTTTTTTTTCTTTCATTGCTTGTGCTTTGGGTATTAAAAATTAGTTGCCAATGCTAGTGTCTTGAGAGTTACCCCTACTTTTCTCTTCATGGTTTCAGGCCTTGCATTTAGACCTTTGATCCCTTTTGTGTTGGTTTTTGTGTGGGATAAGAGGTAGGGCTGGGCTCAAATTTCAGTCTTCTGCCTATGGATACCCAGTTTCTCAGCAGTATGTATCAAAGCGACTCTTTTCTCCAATGTATGCTTTTGTCATACATTTTTGTCAAAGATAAGCTAACAATAGATGTGTAAATTCATTTCTAGAATCTCAATTCACTCCACTGGTATATTTGTTTATTTGTATGCTGGTATCTTGCTGTTTTTGTTACAATACTTCTGCAATATTTCGTGCAGTCTGATGTGATGTGATGCTTGCAGATCTGTTACAGAAATAACACCTTAAACAGCACACAACTCTTATTCCATTGAACACTCATTTTCCTTTATTCTCATTTCATCTACTTTTTTATTACTGTAGTAAAATAATACTAACAAGAAACCTACCTCCTTAATAAACTTTTTAAAGGTATGCTGCAGTGTTCTTGATTAAACACACATGATTGTACAACAGATATATAGAAGTTTTTTCATCCTGAATAATTCAAATTCTATGCACACTAACCAGCCACTGTCATATACTTCCAACCTCAGCCACTGGAAACCACCATGTTACTTGCTGCTTCTGTCTGACTACTTTTGCTATCTCATAAAAGTAGAACCATGTCAAGTTTATCTTTCAGTGACTTACTTATTCCACTTAATGTAATATTCTCAAGGTTTTTATTGTAGCAGATGGCAAGATTTTCTACATTTTGAGACTGAATAATACTTAATTCGATGTATTAAAATTCTTTATCCACTCATTAGTTAATAGTCATTTAGGTTGATTCATACTCTTCCTATTGTATGTAATGTTGAAATGCACATGTGGGTAAGAAATCTCTTCAACATCCTATTTTCAACTCTGCACAAGTACCTACAAGAGGGATTCCTGAGTAATATGGTAGTACTCACTTAAAATTTTTGAAGAGTTACATACTATTTTCCTTTATAACTGTACCATTTTACATTTAGACCAACAGTACACAAGGGATTCAATTTATTCAGAAAATCATCCAGTATTTATTGTTATTTATTTTTATGTGAATTGATATTTTCTTATAGTTTTGATTTGCATTTTTCTGATATTTAGTTATATTGATTATCTTTTCTTATATCTATTAGCTGTTTGCATATATTCTTTGGAGAAATGTCTAGGTTTATTCATATTTTTAAATTGAGTTATTTGGGTCTTTTGTTGCTGGCATTGGGTGATCAATGTCTTTATCTTTTTGGATATTAACCTTTATCAGCTAAATAGTTTCCAAATATTTCTCTTATTCTTTAGATTGTTTCTCTACTAAGCTGTTACCTTGGATTTAATCATATGTATGTATTCGCTTTTGTCGCCTGAGATTTTGAGGTCAAATTCAAGAAACTGTTGCCGAAATTAGTATTTGAAGTTTTGCCTCTTTGGTTTCTTCTAGCAGTATCAAAGTCATATTTTACAGTTAAGTCTTCAAGCTATTTTGTTTATTCTTGTTTATGGTATAAGACCTGTATCTAGTTTCATTATTTCATACACAGATATCCAGTTATCCTAACCATGTGAAATAGACTATCATACCTCATTGTATACTCATAGTAACTCCATCACAAATTATTTGGCAACACATACATGAATATATTTGTGGATTTTCTATTTTGCTCAGTGGACTCTATGTTTATATTTCTGCTAGTATCTCACTTTTTGATGACTGCATATTTATAATATATGATAAAATCACAAGGTAAGGTGTGCAACTTCTAACTTTATTATTCTTTCAGGTTGTTTTGGCCATTTGGGCCCTTTTGTGGCTCTATATGAATTTTAGAATTTTTTAATCCTATTTAAAATGTCATTAGGGGTAGCATAATCCTTATAACGTGACATAGAATTTGATTTGCTAATCTTTGTTAAGGATTTTTGCATCTGTATTTACCATGATATTGTCCTAGAACTTTATATATTTTATTTCTAGTACGAATCAGAGGATGACAATGGGTAATATGGACATTTAAAGACTTAAGTCTTCTAATCCATGAACATGGAATATCTCTACATTTATTTAGATCATAAATTTTTGGTGATATTTTGTGGTTTTCAGTGTGTAAGTTTCTAACATCCTCTGTTAATATTAGTCTTAAGTATGTTATTTATTTTCAAGTTATTTATAAAATGGATTTATTTATTTATTTTTAGGGATTTATTTTTTATATAGGCATTTAACTGATGTTTGTATGTTGATTTTGTACCATGCAATGGTTGGAGTTTTTTATTTCCTGTGTTTTTAGCTGTTGTTAAATGTTTGTTATCTACATATAAAATTATGTCATTATGCATCATCCCAATCTGAATGCATTTATTTTTCTTGCCTAATTGTTCTACCTAATACTGTTGAACAGCAATGTGAAGAATGGGTGTCTTGAGACTGCCATTGTGGTGTAGGGGGATAAACTGCAGCCTACAGTGTCTGCATCCCTTATTGGTGCTTGTTTGAGTCCCAGCTGCACCACTTCCAATCCAGCTCCCTGTAAATGTGCCTGAGAAAGCAATAGAGAACAACCCAAGCACTTCAGTCTCTGGATGTATGTGGGAGAGCTGGAAGAAGCCCCTGTCTCCTGGCTTCAGCCTTCCTGGCCCAACTCTGTCTGTTGCCATCACTTGGGAAGTGAACCAGTGGATGAAAGACCTCTCTCTCTGTATCTCTCCCTCTCTTTCTGTCACCGTATCTTTCAAATACATAGAATAAATGTTAAAACAAAAACGGAATTGCCATCTTTGCCTTATTTCTAATCTTACAGAAAAACTTGTATTTTTTTTTCCATTTGGTTTCCTGGTACCTATGGTAGTTAATATGCAGTTTTTATAATTTTAAAGTTATTCTTAGTTTGCTGATTGTTTTTATCATGAAAGGGTATTAAGTATTGTCAAATGTCTTCTCTGCTTCCATGGAAATGACCATATGTTTTCTCTACTTCATTTTGTTATGGTAGTTAATCATATTTATTATTTTCGTATACTGAACCTGTTTCCCAATCTCATTTGATCATAGAGTATAATCCTTTTCATGTGCCATAGAATTTATTGTGTTAAGGATTTTGTATCCATATTCATCAAGATATTGTCCTAGAGTTTTATTATAGTTTAATGTATTTGTATAGCTTTGCAATTAGGATAATGCTGACATAATTCTCAAGTAATTAAACCTGATCTTGGGCTTTTCTAAGATGAGAGATGGGAGATTTTTGATTACTGACTCAGTCTCTTTACAAGTTACAAGTCTGTTAAGATCCCCAGTTCCTTCATGATTCAATCTGTATATAACTTTGAACTTCTCCATTTCTTTAACGTTGTCCTTTTTTATGTATAGCTGTTCATAATAGTCATTTTTTAATTTCTGAGACAACATTATAACACCTCTTTATTTTCAAATTTTTTAATTTTTTTATTTTTCTAGCTCCATGTTTATTAATTTGGCTGATCTTCTCAAAATACAACTTTTACTATATAATTATTTATTTGAAAGGAAGAGAAACAGAGAGAAAAGTAGAGAGAGAGAGAGAGCGCACTCCCATTCAATGATTCACTTCCCAAATAGACACAACCTCCAGGGCTGGGCTAGGCTAAATTAAGAAGCCAGTAACATCACTCTGTACTTGGGCTATCTTCTGCTGCTTTCCTAGGCTCATTAGCAGGAAGCTGTACTGAAAACAAAGCAGGGACTGGCACTGTGGTGTAGCGGGTAAAGCCACAGCCTGCAGCACCAGCATCCTATATGGGCGCTTTCAGAGTCCCAGCTGCTCCACTTCCTATCCAGCTCCTTGCCATGCCTGGGAAAGCAGTGGAGGATGGCCCAAGTGCTTGGGACCCTGCACCTACATGGGAGATCTGGAAGAAGCTTCTGGCTCCTGGCTTCAGATCGGCACAACTTGGGCCATTGTAGCCATCTGGGGAGTGAACCGGAGGATAGAAAACCTCTTTCTCTCTCTCTCTCTCTCTCTCTCTGCCTCTGCTTCTCTGTAACTCTGCTTTTCAAGTAAAAGTAAGTAAGTCTTAAAAAAAAAAGAAAAGAAAGAAAGAAAGCAAAGCAGTTGGGACTCAAACCAGAACTCTGATATAGGAAACTGGCATTGCAAATAGTATCTAAACTGGCATTGCAAGAAGTAACAAAATGTCAGCCCCACGACTTTTACTTTAATTGATATTTACTATCTTTATTTCATTATTTCATTTATTTCTGCTGTAATCTTTTTTTATTTCCTATCTCCTGTTAAATTTGTTACATTGCACTCTTTATGGCGTGATGCATTTAGTGTGTGTTTGTCTCAATATGTTTTCTAAGCATCTCTTGATTTCTTGTTTAATCCATAGATCATTGATCCATTAAGTTCTCCCACACGGGTGATAGATCACCAAGAACTTGTACCATTTTCTTTTGCCTTGCAAAATGCATTAGTAGAATTCTAGATCATATGTGCAGTAGCTGCACATATGCCAATTTGCAAATCGGGTGCCCCAAGCAGTAGTTTAACCTGCAGTAACACAACGCCCTCCCTAGTTCTCTGAATATTTGATGTTAGGTACATAATAGAAATAATTTATAATTTACCAAAAGTTTATTTGTAACTATTATATCTTTCTGGTGATTTACCCTTTTATCATTATATAATGTCCTTCTTTTCCTCTTCTAAATATTTTTGACCAAAAGTCTATTTTATCTGACATAGATGTGCTCTCCCTTGCTTCCTGTTGTTACTGTACACATGGAAAATTTTTTTCTATATATTTATGCTCACCCTATATATGCATTCAAATCTA